>NW_025953856.1:0-15320 GCF_022578515.1 Annulohypoxylon truncatum
ATAAATAAATAAATAAATAAATAAATAAATAAATAAATAAATAAATAAATAAATAAATAAATAAATAAATAAATAAATAAATAAATAAATAAACATATTGATTATAATAATTTAATAAATCTTGAAAAGAATTTAAATCAATTATATTAAAAGAAATATTATTTTTAATAATAAAACTTAAAATTTTATTAAATTTATAAGCTTTGTCTTCTGTAAAATCTTTTTTATTTTTGTTTATTGTATTTGTTTGAAGCTGTTTTCGACTTTATAAATCTAATAAAACGTTTAATGTATTTATTTCGGATTCTAAAAAACGTTTAAATTAATAAATAAATAAATAAAATAAAAATAACTTACTTTTTAATTTTGTTGTTTCGGTTTTTTCGTTATAAACAATATTTGGGTGTTTTATTATATAATAACGTGTATAATTTAAACTTTGAAACCTTTTAACAGTTGTTATTAATTTAAAAGTATACCTATAATTATAAATTAATTAAATAAAATAATAAAATAAAATAATAAAATAAAATAATAAAATAAAATAATAAAATAAAATAATAAAATAAAATAATAAAATAAAATAATAAAATAAAATAATAAAATAAAATAATACGTACGTGGTATATTAAATAATCATTTTTCGAGTTTTAAGTAAATCAATTAATAATAAAGTCTGTATAAATAATTTATTTTTAATAATATAAATAAATGAATTTATATCATTTAATTTAAAATCAGGTTGATTTTCTTTATTGATTTTTTCTAAATTTAATCCAGGAATTTCAGAATCAGAGATTTCTAAAATATCTAAATTAATATTAGAAAAATCGGTTAAAGAAGCCATAATTAAATTAATAATATAATAAAATAATAAATAATTATTTAAAAGAAAAGAATTAAAAAAATAAATTAAAAGCTTTATTCTTTTATATAAATTTTAAACGTAAGTTTCATTTTATTAAAAACGTATGTTTTATTTTATTTAAAACGTACGTTGTATGATTTATTATTTTAAACATACGTTGTTTATTTTGAATAAATGTTTTTATTAAATTTAAACGTACGTTATATGATTTAAATAATAAAACATACGTTGTTTATTTTAAACGAACGTTTTATTTTGTTTAAAACGTACGTTATATGATTTAAATAATAAAACATATGTTATTTATTTTAAATGAATGTTTTATTTTATTTTAAACATATGTTATATGTTTTATTATTTTAAACATACATTGTTTATTTTAAATAAATGATTTATTTTATTTCAAACATACGTTATTTATTTTATTTAAATAATTATATATATAGTTAAAACGTTTTACGTTTTTCTTTTTTTTTTTAAACTTTATATTAAATATATAATTATTTATTATATTAAATTAATTATATTATTTATTTATTTCCCTTCCTTAAAATGGCTACTTTAGGAAACTTACACCAAGCTTTGATTAAAAAAATCAAAGCCAAAAACGAATTTAACGCTCTTTGGTTTAAATTTTAGAACCACTGTGATACTAGTTAAATAAGTTTTATTATTTTATTTTATTTTATTCTATTTTATTCTATTTTATTTTATTTTATTTTATTTTATTTTATTTTATTTTATTTTATTTTATTTTATTTTATTTTATTAATTTTTATTTTATTAATTTTTCTTATTTAATCCGAAGAGTGTGATAGTATTTATATAATGTATAATTACCATTATTAGTTACAAGCCTTAGATTTTAAAGTATTAAATAAGTTATTAAAACCTTATATTCCATAAATGTTAAAAAAAATTTACAACATAAGTTTTAATTTTTATTTAATTTTATTATATTTAATTTTATTATTTTTAATTTTATTAATTTAATTTATAGTATTATAATTATTATAACTAGTAAAAATAATGTTTTTAATAAAATCAAAGGTTTAAATTAAACCTGAATTTACCTATACTTTTTTATATGGGTATGAATTTTATCCCCCTTGATTAGGTAAGTTTTTTTTATTATTTATAAATTTTAAAGTTTATTTTATTGATTTTTTATTTAGTGGTATATATTAACATAAAGGTTTAAAAGTATAAGGAAAGAAAAGAAACTTATATTATTAGAAATTTCTAAATTAATTTAAATAAATATTTTTTTATTTTTAAATCCTTTTAAAAATTATAATAATATATTAAATTATTTATAAAATAATTAATATAATAAATAAGTAAATAATGATTATAAAATCTTTAATTTAAAGTTATATAATTATTTAAAAATTAATTTATTTTTATAAGGTAGTTTATAAAAGTTATAAACATTAGAAAATATTTTAAAATAAAATTTTTATTAATTTTTTAAATTAAATATTAATTTTAAATTAAATCTTAAAATTTTAATTACTTTAAATATTAATAAGGTTTAACTTTAAATTTAAGGGGTTATATTTATTTTTAAAGTAAAAATTATTTTTAAAGTAGAAATAATTTTTAAAAACATAATATATAAAAGTTTTTTCATTTTATTAAAATTTTAAATTAAAATTTCATTTTAAATCTTAAAAATTTAAATCCTTTTAATTATAAAGCTATTGAATTTTAAATTAATAAAACAAGTTAGTTTATATTTTTAGGATTTTTTTTTAAAAAAGTTATTAATTTTTTAAAAAATTTAAAAAAAACTTTAATTTTTAGTTTTTTTTTAGTTATTAATTAATTAAGCTTAGTTAATTTTAATTAAGGCTTTAACTAGTTAGCTTAGTTTTAATTAAAGCTTTAACTAATTAAGTTTAATTTTAATTAAGGCCTTAATTAATTAATTTAATTTTAATTAAAGTTTTAATTAATTATTAATAATTAAATTCCAACCTTAATTAATATTATTATTAAAAAAGTTTTTTTTAAGTTTTTTAATAATTATATTATTTAAATTTATAATTAATGGGATTGGTTTATAAATTATTAAGGATAAAATTATAATAATATAAAAAATAAAAATATTAATTATTTTATTAAATTTTAAAACATATATTAATATAACCGGATTTTTAAGAAAATATATTTCGTTTTATTAGTAAAAAGTGTAATTATTATAAAATTAAAAGATTATTTTATTAAATGTTAAGAAAAAAAAAGAAATATTATTTATTATATTAATATAAAAGAGTTAAACTTTATAAATGAAATTTAATTTAATTTTTATAAAATAATAATCTTTTATTATTTTATAATTATAATTTAACAAATTTTTATATTTTATATATTAAGATTTTAAAAGATAAATATTTATTAATATTAATATATTAAAATAAATAAAATTTAATATAATAATATTTCATTTAAATAAAAATTAATATAATTAATATATTAATTTTAATAAAATAAAATTAATTAAATATTATTTTAAAATCTTAATAAAGTTAAAAATATAATATAACATATTTAAATTAAAGATTATATATTTAATATAATTATATAAATTAAATTTTATTAAAAATATTAAACTTAAATAAAATGAATTTATAATTTATTATTACTTTTATATATTTATTATAATTTAATTTATAAGTATATTATATTTTAAATAAATTAAATTTAATATTAAATACCTTTTTAAAATTATTAATAATTATAATTATAAATAATGAAAAAAAAATAAAATAAATATAAGTTTATTTTAAAAAATATAATTTAAAATATAATATAAAATAAAGTTAAAAATATATATGTAATAATAAAATTTAAAATTATAAATAATTTTCGGTAAAAGATTATTAATAAATATTAAAATAATTAACGTTTAAAATAAATATAAGAAATTTTAAAAAATATAAAATAAAATTAAAAAAATATAATAAAATAATATTAATATAAACTTAAAAATAAATTAATATACCAAATTATTAATATAAATTTTTAACATTTTATAATTTTTTTAAATTATGTTAAAAATATATTCGAAATAATTTATAATAAGAAATATTATTTTAAGCCAATAAAAATATTTCATAAATTAATAAATATATAAATATAAAATATAATATATAAAATTAAAAAATATATTAATTAATATTTAAAATATACGGAAAATTAAACCGATTAATTAAGCCTTAAAAAAGAATTATTATTTATAAATTACTTAATAATTTTATATTATATTATTATATAAGATTTTATTATTAAATTATTAAAAATATAAATAAAAATAAATTTATAAATAATAAAAAGTTATAAATATTTTAATGTATTTTTTATAATAATTTATAAATTTAATAAAAAAATTATTTTTATTTTAAATAATATTAATTATATAATTTAATAATAAATTAAATAATTATTTTATATAATATTATTTTATAATTAAAAAATATTAATAAAAATAATATTATTAAAAATTATATTAAATTTTTTATTTCCATTAAAAAAATATTATATTTAAATTATATTTTTAATAAAAGTTTAATTAAAGTGTTAATTAAGTTTAAAAAGTTTATTAATATAATTATAAAAATATAATTTCTTTTTATTAAAAATTAAAAAAATTAATAAAATATATTTATATTTTAATTTAATTATATATTATATATTTAAATTATATTAATATAATAAATAATTTTCTTTTTAAAAATTTTTAATTAATTTAAACTTAAAATAATTAATTATCCTTTATCCGTCCGAAGGACATATTACGCCCAAACTTTTTTAATTACGTAATTAATTAGTAAGCGCTTACGTAAATAAATCTTATCTAATTGATAAGTAATTGATAAGCTGATAAGGAATTGTCGCACGCGTCAATCGGCCTATTGATCGCGCTAGAAGGCTAGCGCCTTGGCACACACCTTAAATTCGTTCGCGCATTTGATTGGGTGCATCCCTTCAATAAGCTTAGTCATCAGGTCCAGGGACCTAGGGACTGATTATTCAACTGACTTAGGGACTGGCTTATTAACAGTTCAACCTACTGTTGAACTGACTGTTGAACTGACTTTTGAACTGACTTAGGGACTGGCATACTGACTGTTCAACTTATTGTTGACCTGACTTTAAACTGATTTAAGGACTGACTTTTCGACTGACCTAGGGACTGACTTTTGACCTGACTTAAGAACTGGCTTACTGATTATTCAACTGACCTTAGACCTGACTTAGAAGACTAAGGTTAGGGTGGTTAGGATTAGGGTTAGTTCCGGGGGTTTGGGGGGCGGTGGGAGCCCCCCATTTGGTATATGTTTTGATTATTTAGGGACTGGTTGACTGATTGTTGAACTGACTTTAGGACTGATTATTCAACTGATTATTCAACTGATTATTTGACTGATTATTTGACTGACTTTTGAACTGACCTTTGACCTGATTTTGAACTGACTGTTTACCTGACTTAGGGACTGCTTGACTGACTGTTCAACTGACCTGGGGACTAATTTAGGGACCTATTTAGGAACAGGTTTTAGACCTGACTTAAGGACTGGCTTATAGACTGTCCAACAGACTGTTGAACTTACTTAGGGACTGCTGGACCGACTGTTCAACTGACCTAGGGACTGACTCAAGGACTGATTTAGGGACTGCATTACTGATTGATCAATTGACCTAGGGACTAATTAAGGGACTGTTCAACAGACCTTTGAACTGACTAAGGGACTGTTCTAGGGACTGTTCTAGGGACTGTTGAACTGACTGTTGGACTGACTGTCCAACTGACCTTTGACCTGATTTAGGGACAGGTTCGAAGAATCTGTTCAAAGCAAGGGATTTGAGGTCCTTCGGACGGATACTGCCTTTTTTTCCAACCCCCTTTAAGCCCTGCCTCCCAAATATACTGCTTTCTGCGAAGAAAAATTTTTCTGGCCTTTTTTTTTATTTTTAAAGTACGGCCCTCCGTAATGTCCGGGAAAAAATGACCCTTCGCAAGCTATGGGATTTTTTTGCCCTCCCAAAGCTATGGGGACTTCAAAAATAAAAAAAAAGGCCAGAAAAATTTTAATATTATAAAAAGATTTTATTAATAAACGTTTTAAAAATATTATTAAAATAATTTAAAATTTTAATTTATAAAATAAAAAAAACTATTTAATAAATTAAATATAATAAAAATAATTACTTTAAAAATATTAATTTTAAATTATAAATTATAAATTTATTTTAAATATATTACATTATTAATTTTATAAAAATTAAATATTAAAAATATAAAACTTAAAAGTTTATAAGTTAAAAAATTTCCTTTTAATAAAAAGTTTATTTTTTTTTAAAATATATAATAAAATTATTATATAATAAACGATAAAAGTAACGGTTATATAAAAAACACGTGTATTATATGCGGGAAATTAAATAAAATATTAAAATTAACGTTTAAAAATAATTTTTTCTTTTAAATTTTTAAGTTTTAATTTTAAATAATTATAAATTTATTATTTATTATTTAATTTTACTTATTTTATTTTTATAAAAAATCGTTAATATATAATATATTAATAAAAGATTTATAATTAATTTATTTTCTTATAATTATAAATATTATTTTTAATAAATATATTATATATTTATATAATTATTAAAAAATATAAAAGAATTAAATAATTAATATTAAAAAATAAAACTTTAATTTTAAAAATACGAATTTTTTTTATTTTAACGAGCTTAAATTAATGGGCCCGTTTTTAATTATACTTTTTTTACCATAATAAATTTTAATTAATTAAATTATAAAATTTTTTAAAAACATTAAAAACGTGTCATTAATTTAAATTAATTTAATTGTTTTTTCTTTTTATTAATAAATTTTTATTTTTATTTTTTAAAGTTATTAACGTTTTAATTATTAAAAAAGTTTAATTATATTATAATTTAAATATATAAGTTTTATTATTTATATAAAATATAATTAATTTAATTAATACGTTTAAATCGTAATATAATTAAATTTTTTTAATAATTAAAACACGCGAACGCGTAAACGCGTTAACGCGTTTATTTAATTAATATTTAAATATATTATTCGAAAATAAAAATTTAAATTATCTTTTAAATAAATAATACTTTTTATATAAAAAATAATTATTAACTTAATTTTAAATTTATTTTTAAAATTATTAAAATTATTTTAAATTAAGTTTTATAAAATAAATTTTTATATAATAACGGCTTAAAATAATAAATATATAAAAAATTTCGGATATAATATTATTAATTATTTAATTTATTATTAAGTTTCGAATTAATCCGACCGTTAATTATAATATCGTAACTTTAAAATAAATAAATATAATTTTTATTACCGATTTATATGTGAATTTTTTTCCGTTTAAATTTAAAATATTTTTAAGTTACATTTAAACGAAACTTAAAATAATTAAAAAACTTTAAAAATTATTTTATTAACCCGGAAATATAATTTATAAAAAACTTTATACGTAATTATTAAATAATATAATATTTTATATTCGAAAATAAATTAATTTTATATTAATAAAACCGTTTTTAAATTAAATTAACTTAAATTAAATTTTTAAAAAAAATTTATTTATTATATTAACGTTATTTAAATATATAATTATATAATTAAATTAATATATATATATTTTTTATTATATTAATATTATTAATAATATAATTAAAATTAATTAATTATAAAAAAAAATTTATTTATAATAAATTTATAACGTAAATTTTTTTATATAAATTTTAATTAATAAAAAATTTTTTTTATATTAATAATAAAAATTAATTATATAATTTTTTTTTAAATTTAATATTATAAAAAAATAATTATTATTATAATAAAAAAATTTACATTTAAATTATAAATATAATATTAATAAAATAAAAAATTTTTATTTAATAATAAAAATAATAATTATTATGTAATAATTTTATAATAATTTTATTTAAAAAAGTTTTATTTTATTTATTATATAAAAACATTTACATTATATATATAATTTTTTTATATTTTTTTATTATTTTTATTAAAAAAATAAACTTTTATAATTAAAAAATAATAAATTATATTATCGTATAATATAAATAATAAATAATTAAAACGGGTTAAATTTTTTTTAATATATAATTTTTACCCGAAAAATTATTCCGTTATAATATTATATATTTTTTATATAATATATATTATATAATTATATAAAATAATAAATATTTAAAATAAAATATAATAATAATAATAAATTTTTTTTTAAAAAATTAAAAAAATTAATAATATATATATATATATATATTAATTTAATTATATATTTTAATTATATTAATATAATAAATAATTTTTTTTAAAAATTTTTAATTAATTTAAATTTAAAATAATTAATTATTATTTATAATATTATATTAAATTTTATTAAATTAAATTTTTTTTAAAATTTTTTTTATAATTATTTATATATTTTTTTAAAAATTAAATATATAAAATTAAATAATAAATAATATATTTATAATTAATTAAAATTAAAATTTAAAAAATTAAAAAAAAATTTTAAACGTTAATATTAATATTTTATTTAATTTTTTATATATAATATATATATTTTTTATATAATTATTATTTTTATTATATATTTAAAAAAATAAACTTTTTATTATAAAAACTTTTTTTAATTTATAAATTTTTAAATTTTATATTTTTAATATAATTTAATTTATAAATATAATAATTTAACGTAATGGTTTAACGTTTAATCCGCTTTCGATTAATTAACTACCCGTTTTAATTCGAAAGAAAAGGTTTAAATTTTTTAATTATTATAAATTTTATTTTTAATAAAATCCGGACTTTATTATTTTATAATTTAAAGAAGTAACGTTAATACGCCCCCGCTTAATTTACTTTTTCCAGGGTTAAATATTTTAAAAGTTTAAAAATTTAAAAAATTATTAAAATTATTATTAACGGATAAATAACGGTTAAAAAGCAAGTTATTTTTATTTTAAAAAAAATGATAAAAAGGCTTTATTTTATTTTTAATAAATTATTTTAACGATAATAAAAAGTATGTTATTTATTTTATACCCGCCTTTTTTCGAATATTTATTAATAATAAAATAAATTTATTAAAATAATTATTAAAACCCGTAATTATTATTTAAAACCGGTATATTTAAAAATATGCCATTATATTTTTAATAATTAAAAGTTAATTTAATATTATTTTTTTTTTAAATAATTATATAATAAAATATAACTTTTATAATTTATAAATTAAAGCTTTTAATTAAAATATAATAAAAATAAAATAAATTATTATATAAAAAATATAAAAGGTTTTTTATTTTAATTATTATAAAGTTTTTTTTTTTATTATTTTAAATAAAATAAACTTAATAAAAAAACTTTATATTAATTATATAATTATAATATATACGGATAATTAACGGATTTATACCGGTTAAATATATACGAAAATTTATTCCGTAATAATACCGAACGTTTTTTATAAACACTTAAAATAAAAAATAAATAAATAATTTATAAATATAATTTAATTTTTATAAAATTATATTTTTTATATTTAATAAAAATAACCCGTGCGTTTTATTTAAATTTATTTTAATTTTTATTATATTATATATATTTTTTATAAATTTTTTTTTTTAAATTTATTATAATAATAAAAAATATATATTTAAAATAATATTTTTATTATAAAATAATTATTTTTAAAAAAATTATTTTTATTAAAGGAATTATTTTTCGTTTTAAATTAAAATTATAATTTTATTAATTAAATTTTTATAAATTTTATATAAAATTTTTAAAATTTATTTTTTTAATTATTAATAAAATTAATTATTTTATTAATAATTATTTTAATTTAATTATAAAATATAATTATTCGTATTACGTAAAAATATTATTTTAATTAATTTAAATTAAATTTTAAAAAATAAATTATATTTAATTACGTTACGCGTGGTTTATATAACTCGTATTAATATATTTATAAAATAAACGTAACGTTTTTTAAAATTTAATTTAAATTAATTTAATTTAAAAATAATTTTATTAATATAAAATTAATTTATTTTTAAATATAAAATATTATATTATTTAATAATTACGTATAAAATTTTTTATAAATTATATTTCGGGGTTAATAAAATAATTTTCGAAATTTTTTAATTATTTTAAATCTCGTTTAAACGTAATTTAAAAATATTTTAAATTTAAATAAAAAAAAATTTACATATAAATCGGTAATAAAAATTATATTTATTTATTTTAAAATTATAATATTATAATTAACGGTTAAATTAATTCGAAATTTAATAATAAATTAAATAATTAATAATATTACGTTCGAAATTTTTTATATATTTATTATTTTAAACCGTTATTATATAAAAATTCGTTTTATAAAATTTAATTTAAAATAATTTTAATAATTTTAAAAATAAATTTAAAATTAAATTAATAATTATTTTTTATATAAAAAATATTATTTATTTAAAAAATAATTTAAATTTTTATTTTCGAATAATATATTTAAATATTAATTAAATAAACGTATTAACGCGTTTATATATTCGCGCGTTTTAATTATTAAAAAAATTCGGTTATATTATAATTTAAACGTATTAATTAAATTAATTATATTTTATATAAATAATAAAACCCGTATATTTAAATTATAATATAATTAAATTTTTTTAATAATTAAAATATTAATAATTTTAAAAAATAAAAATAAAAATTTATTAATAAAAAAAATAATTAAATTAATTTAAATTAATAACACGTTTTTAATGTTTTTAAAAAATTTTATAATTTAATTAATTAAAACTTATTATAATTAAAAAAATATAATTAAAAACGGGCTTATTAGTTTAAGCTCGTTAAAATAACAAGGGTGTAAGTCCGAAGCCCACCCTTTTTAAAATTTTAACCGTTTCTAAATCTTTTACCCACTTATTGAACAATTCAACCAATCAGAGCCCAGTATACCTAAAGCCATTGGGCTGACAACAATCATTTGCGTGACAAAAACGTTATCCTCCAATTGAATCGTAGTTATGGCTAAAATGATTTTGCGTACAACAACCATTTTTGGCACCCACCTACTGCCGCTGCGGTAGATAGTCTGGCAACCAATCTGAAACGCTTTGAGCTGAGTCTTACCACATGCAATCAATTGGACCATCACATTACTTGTTTTCTTATATATACCCGAACAATAAAAACTATGGCTTCAGCGTTGACACCGGGACTCAAGGCCATTAACGCATTCATACTTCAAAGGCTTAAGTTTTTCTATCAGCTGGCACGACAAGAATTATTATGGGCCGCCCATACTAGGATGGAACGGTTTCATCGAGTGCTAATCCATTAATACGGTGTCGAGTTAAACTTACATTCCATCTGCCCGAAACCTTGATCGACTTCTTGTAATGAACGTAAGTGACTTTTACAACACATGCAACAAATCGGTGTCCATACGCTCACTTTAAATAATCCTCGGCCGGGGCTATTAAAATTACCTAAATAAGCTAGTCTTTATAAGGATTTCTTTTAGTACTAAATACAATTTTTCAATATAATATCCCTTCGGAAACTTAGGGTATAATGCAAGCTACTAAAACAATACCTTGTACTATCTAAACAACTGATTCTTCAACAACCTTCCATTCCTTCTTAACCGTGATAGCTTTCAACTCCAAGTTGGTATAATGGTTATCTGCTCCATGGGAGGAACCGAAGGAACTACCATCTGCCTCGGCAGCTGACCCACCACCACCAAATTTCGACTGTTCCATGTGTAGTTGTCTTGTCGAGCCGTCGTCGTCCTGGAGTTCTGAGAACCCCCCCATTCGAGGAGCCGAGTGAGCTCCGGTACCACCAATAGTAATAGTGCCGTCGGCGTAGCTACTGGCCTTGACTGAGGAATTTTTTCGAGATACTAATGGGCGGAGAAGTGGGATACATGCTGCAGTTACCAGCAGAGAGGGTTCTAGTGCACTAAACGCGAGTGCGATGCCGCCGGAATATGGGAAGTCGTCCATGTTGATTTTGATAATCTCGGCGAGTCGGACGGCGCTCACAATGCAGACTCTGTATCTCTATGTGTTAGCTGGCGCAGTCAGAAGATGGAAAGCAGGAGTCGGCCACTTACGCAAGCCCGATCCCAAAGGTCACTATTAATCCAATCTTTTTGTACAGCTGTAGCGATAGGCCCCAA
Source organism: Annulohypoxylon truncatum (assembly GCF_022578515.1). NCBI lineage: Eukaryota > Fungi > Ascomycota > Sordariomycetes > Xylariales > Hypoxylaceae > Annulohypoxylon > Annulohypoxylon truncatum. The sequence goes on from NW_025953856.1 coordinate 12,166, forward strand.
ATATGTGGCATGGGGAGGAATATAATAACTAGGTCACTGAAGATATTGAGCCCTCCGGTTACAGACCACAACATCCTAATGTTGCCACAGCTTCCCTCGGTCGAGAATCTGTCCCAGTTGTACGAAACCGGCGTACAGATAGTGAAGGCACCGATCACCAGGACCATGGCACAGAGCACGACGAATACGGCACAGGCTTGAGCGGCAATGACGAAGCTCGTGACGCAGAAAATCTTGGTGTATAACGCGAGGATGGAGAGTTTCGTTAACCCGAGACTGACGGCCCAGAAGATGACGACAGCGGTTACAAGCTCCAGGAGAAGGGTTACCGCATTCTCTCCTCCCATCGCAAGGACCTCAGTCGTGTGGTATCCCATCCCCCCAACCACAGCGCAGGTGACTGCAAGTGCTTGGTATGCGACTGCGACGATCTGAAGGATTGCATTTGGTTAGAGACTTCCCGTAGAGACGCAGGCATACTCGAGCGAATAAGAAACTTACACATGCTAAGATGATAAGCCAGTCGCTCAGATCAAGAGTGTGATTCTTTATTCTCGACCGCGCCACCATGCGCAGAAAAACGGCAGTCACCGGTATCAATGAGAAAACCACTGCGCTTCCGATGAGAATCTTCTGGCTGGTACGCTCAATTGGGAACACGTACGCCATGGCGGACACTGCCTGTTCAGAACTCTCCGGTCGAAGTGCGGGCCTCGGTCAATACTCGAAAAACAGTCACCCGTAGTGGCAACCCGTCCAGTAAGTGAATTGAGCTTTTTGGGTCCGGTGTGATAGCATTTAACGGGCCTCAGTCGTTATAAGGGGAATTCATGCCTGTTCCATTAAATATCGTACTATACATGGTAATTTCCATACTTTGGTAACAAGACTCCCGCTAGTAGGGGTACAACAACCAACAGTTTCAGTGCGTAAGGGGTAAGACTATGGGTAAATCAGGCTTCTTATACCCGAAGACATATTAACATCCATTTAATACTAAACTTTAGTCGTTATAAGGGGAATTTTATTCTTATAAGCATTTTGGATATACTCACCACGTCAACATGAGATTTGCGGCAAGTAAATCAAATGCCAACCCTATTAATCACTAATACTACAGGTGGAAATATGTCTGTTTAGCGTATCACGAATATTATTTATTACCTCGGTAGAGAACCTCTTCTCTCCTTTCTCTTGCTTGAGGGTCGGTTTATGCTAAGGGACTACTTTCTTTGCAAGTGTTACGAATTTCCCGTCGATGATCTCCTCATCTTCACGTCCAGGATAACTGGTCGGGTACCATGTCCTCCTATCCAGTTCATGCAAGCATTCTGAGTCGGGCACTATGCTAACCTCACAGAGCTGCCCTCGCTCTCTTTCTCGTTGTTTGCATCGAAACCGTACTCTGACCGCCGCCTGCGCCGCTCAGCCCTTGAACGCTAGGATAGCCACCGCCCCAGCCCCTCCCATCACGGACGCTCCCGGCTTGAAGGACCCGCCAGTACGACGACTATCATTTTCCCGTCGTGGCGGGCTTGTGCTATCTAACAACGGCGCAGCATTCGCCTGATACTCAGTCCGTGTTAGTATCATATCATATCGAATGATTATTGATGTGTGGGTCGAAGAATGGATATTCTATCTCTTCAAGTGGCAGTTTTCTTCAGCCAAGGATAGAGACCACAGATACAAATTTGAAATAACAGAGTGGGTGCTCTTGACCAATTAAAATCGAACTTTTATGAGTACTCGTATGCTGTTGTCAATGCTTCAATGTACCATCCCACCTAATCCCTGGCTGACGAAAACTGCCACTTGAAGAGGTACATTTGAAGGAGCTTGAACAGTGGCACGTAATTACTAAGTAAGGTTAGGAACTTATGAAACGGGATATTGACCGGGTGTTGGGGTAGCTAAATACTTCCCCCCCTTTAAGAGGGATACTTTTTGTATACGCCTCGGGCCGCTTGCCACGTGGCGGGCACACTACTACGTAGGAATGGCTTTCGGTTCTGGATGTTTTTAGGGGGCCGGAGTCATCGTCAGCTGCGTAGGTCCACACCGTTTTGTTTATTTATACAGGAGGATACGAAGAGCATTTCGTTCTTCAAAGCACTACTTACACCGATCAACAATCCCCAATCTGTGTAGCCATCAACCGTCGCGCGCCTAAAAGAACAGCGAGGAGAAACAATGGCTTTTGGCGTCACCACACCCGAATTTTCCGAAGGCTGCGCCGTGGTCTTTGGCGGCTCGGGCGGCCTCGGCCGCGCGAGCGCCGGCCTGATGGCGGAGCGCGGTTCCAACATTGTCGTCACCTACCGGTCGCGCCCCGCCGAGGCCGAGTCCCTAGTAGAGGAACTGCGCAAGCTCGGGCGGCAGGCGAGCGCGGTGGCCTGCGATGTCACCGATCGCAAGGCGGTCGAGGCCGTCTTCAAGCACGCCGTGGAAACGTACAAGCGGGTGCACACGGTAGTGTCCGCCGGCGGCCTCGTGTTTGACACGGGCCCGCTGGCGGGATTCAAGGAGGAATCCTTCCGCGGCGTCATCGAGACCGACGTCTACGGCTTCTACAACATCGCCCAAGTCGGCGTGCCGGTACTGCGTGAGGGCAAGGGCGGCTCGTTCGTGGCCCTGGTCACCAGCGCGGTGAGCCGCACCGTGCCGTGCGATGCGCTCTCGGCCACGCCCAAGGCCGCCGTGGCAATGATGGTGCGCCAGCTCGCCACCGAGGAGGCTGCTAACGGAATCCGCGCCAACGCCGTGGGACCCGGCGTTATCAACGCCGGTATGGTGTTGCCGATGATGGGAACGCCGACGCGGGCGCTGTTAGAGGCCGCCACCGAGGGGACGCCGCTGAAGCGCTGGGGCGAGGCAGCCGAAATCGCCGAGGCAGTCGCGTTCTTGGCCTCGTCGAAGGCGTCCTTCATCACCGGCCAGATCTTGATGGTCGACGGCGGCCTCGCTGCATAATTCAGACGGAACCCGCGCGGACTTCAGCTTTGCGCGAGGCTTGCCGTAGCATGAATTCGGTTTATAACGAGGGGGGGGGGGGGGGGGGGGGGGAGTTACAAATATTGGGGTACGTTTTAGTGGTTGGTGGGTTTTTGGAATTTTTAGCCGAACACAAATTACGCGTGGATACCAAAAAAATT
>NW_025953856.1:15330-41969 GCF_022578515.1 Annulohypoxylon truncatum
TCGCCCCGCCCCCCCCCCCCCCCCCGGCCCCCCCCCCCCCCCCCCCCCCCCCCCCCCCCCCCCCCCCCCCCCCCCCCCCCCCCCCCCCCCCACGATCAAATCAAGGGATACGCGTTACAGGATGGAGCCTGGTTCGACATTGAAGCCGGACACCAAGATCGCCTCGAGACCCAAACAAAAGCGTCTCTATTGACCGTGTGACTCCTATTTGATAGATTTCTTCTTTCCTTTCGTAAGTCTCTTAATATAAAGAGACTTAATATATAGTGTTTGTGGCCACCTACTGCTCGCATCCGGACCACCTTGAAAAGCTCGTTACCTTGTCCTAATTATACATTTTAAACTTAGTAATCACATAAATCTAGGGCCGGGTTTTAAGAAATTTCTAGTAAGGAATCTTGTTAGAAGGCTACTGCTTTAGATGCACAATATCCGCTCATAAGCTTAGGATAAAGTCCTAACATCTTCATTATCCAAATAATGAAAACTTACTAAACCAAATGCCCCCTCATCTATTTTTAGGTCTATATTTCCATAAGTCTTTTATGTACCGGTTTCGGGAATTTGAGCACCTCTTGAAAAGTTATGCATTCCTTATTCATCAGGATAAGATTTATATATTCACAACGCTCACTTATGCAGCGATTGAATACTCGGATGCCCTTTATATCCATGCTGTGTCCATGCCGAACCCATCCATTCATCGAGTCGTTCAACGTTGATCTATAATGTGTACATGCCGAGGTTGAAATTGTTTGATGATGCAGTTGCCTTGGGGTTTAAGGTATATAAATACCAGCCGTTTCCCTACTTGAATCATCCAAATATCCCAGATCAAATAGAGTAAGAATGGAAGCAGCACGACAACTTTTGAGCGCTCGTGGGCCCATTGGCCTCCCTGGCCTCCTTGGCCTCCTCGTCCTATTCGTAGGCGCCTATGTTTTCTATGAATGCTTCTTTTCACCCATAGCTCGAGTCCCGGGTCCATTCATCGCCAAGGTCACTTCACTGTATTATCCATACCTCTCCAGGAGAGGGCACGTCCACCGTGACCTCGTTGAACTACATAAGAAGTACGGCAACGTGGTCCGTATTGGCCCGAACACAATGTAAGTTTATCTGGACCCGTGCACGGCGACCTGGTCCAGGTAGAGCTGACTGACGTGTTATTATACTACTAACAGAAGTGTTGGGGAACCCATGGCATTTCGAGAAATATACAGTACGACTGGTTCACTCCTCGTCCCTCATACCTCCCTAGGTTAACCACTGCTGTAGAAGCGGGGAACAAGTTCTATAAATCCCAATCATACTCTGTACTCCAAGGCACGCGACCGTTCGATCTTGCCGGCCAGAGAAACGAGAAGATCCATTCGGAACAGCGTAAACTAGTGGCCCGCTCTTATTCTATGGACTCTGTGGTTTATCTCGAACCTCATGTCGACACGGTTATCAACGCACTAGTAACCCGGTTGAAAGGGTTTTACGGTGAACCAATCGATTTGGGATATTGGATGCAATTATTTGCCTTCGGTATGAAACGACTTACCCCGACCTCAAGCATAATGTTACGGAGTTCGAACTTCATTTGTGCTGACTACTCCGTTATAGATGTCATTGGAGCTATAAGCTTTTCGCGACCATTCGGGTATGTCGAGGTCGGCGAAGACAACGGGCTTTTCCTTAGATTACAACGAGCATTGCGATCTCTCGGATGGGTCAAACATGCTCCTCGGCTATATAGATGGCACCAAACGCTCATGCCAATTATCGGAAACTGGTTAGCTAGTAATGATCGCAATACGTACTTTTTCGAGTTTGCCACCAAGGAAGTCCAGGCGCGCACGGATAGGGACGGGGACTACAAGGATATCGTCAGCCAACTCCTCTCGGTACAGAAGGCGAAGCCTGAGCTAAACGACACGAATATCGCCTTCATGATGACTACCAACGTTTTTGCCGGGTCTGACACGACATCAACAACATTGAGAGCAATAGTTTACTTGCTTTTGAAGCATCCCGGAAAGTACAGACGTCTGATGGATGAGCTAGAGAGCAAGAGACGGAAGGGAGAGTTGAGTCTTCCCATAACTTTCAAACAGGCAGAGTCATGCCCATATCTCCAGGCCGTGCTATACGAGGCAATGCGTCTATACCCAGCGGCTGGCGATATTCTCGACAGGGATGTGCCTCCAGGTGGCATGACAATCGACGGGCATTATGTGCCGGCTGGCGTAAGATCCCTTACCTCGCACGTATCCTTTGTCATGTATACTGATTGAGTAGACGGTGGTTGGGACTAGCGCTTGGGTTATTCATCGAACACCAGAAATCTGGGGAACAGATGCCGAAGAGTTTTGCCCGGAGAGGTGGTTGGACGAAAAGAACGAGAGCAACTTCAGTACGACCTCTTGACTATCCGCTCCAATGTCACTGCGGAAATAGCCACTGACTACTGATTTTAGAGCGGTTTTTCTTTGCATTTGGAGGCGGTTCTCGAACATGCATTGGTAGAAGTAAGTGTACCTAGATTTTCCCTGATCTTGAAACTAATATGTACCTAGACATCACTTGGTTGGAAATCAGCAAGGTATGTGACAGCATCAAAATCAAATGTATCGCTTGGTAGCTTATGTATCCTTAGCTTGTTCCCACCCTTGTGATGCACTTCAACATGAGGCTAGCTGATAAAGCAGAATTGACGGAAGATTGCGGGTAAGTCGTTTTTCCTATCTCTAAGGTTCGTACAGCTCATGTTTTCCATAGTACTCTGGTGTTTCTCAGTGGCTTGCAGGTTCATATCTCACCGAGAGAACTTGACCAGAAAGTTCTCAGCTAGGTGGCACCCGCCATAATGGCCACAAGGCTGCAAACGAGAAATCAGCATGGGATGGGAACATATTCATCGGTGTAAGAGAGGATCTCGTCATTGTGCGGGGGGAAGGGGGCGGACGCTGTCGGTTGCTGGCGGGTATTCAGGGCGCAAGGAAAATTATCTGAGATATTTCAAATTGTGAATGTTCTGGTATTTATAAAGTATGCATATTATTATCTATGGACGTGTCGTCTTAAGCTGGAAGACGTTTCCTACCTCAGTAAGAAAATTAGGTAGCAATTATCACGGAATTGGTATCTTATCCGACTCGCAGTTTTAATGTGACCAATATTCATAATTCCTAACAGACAGGCAGGTGCCAAATTCGATATATTATTTGGCCTTAGCTAAGCGAGTTAACTGGTCTATTATAATTCATCTGGACCGACTGCGTCTAAGTTATATACCGAGGAAGTAGAGTATTGGAAGCCAACTATCAAGGTATTTTACTTGCACATCGCGCCGTAGCTATTGTCAAGACATGCTTCTAGAGGACGAAACCTTCCTGAATTAAGTATCTTGGAATATTTAATCCTAAGCTAAGTTAATAGGTCATAATTGGTAACCAGTCCTGCCACCCCCGAATTATAAATTGTCACGCATCTTCGAAGGTTACGCTGCCAAGTCTGACTATCGGGAACCCGAACCTAACCAGAGTATGAGCAGCTGACGGTGGATCCGGAAGCTGAGCAGTCCGTCAAGACCTTCCCGCTCTGCTCGATATCGATGATAGTTGCACCACTAGTTCCGGTGCCACCGTTAACAGATGCGCCAGTGAATTCGATAGATCCGAAGTCCGCAAAGCTGACAAGGCTGCCGCCACTTTCAAAGTCCTCGACAATCCATTCGGCGTTGGTCTGGCAGAGTGCGTCGGACTCTCCCGAGAAGCTGTGAGTGACAGATTTGCCAGTCGTCACGTTCTCGACGACGGCCGTTCCGGCGGACTTGCTGCTGGCAGTTACGGTCTATGGGGTTGTTAGCACCGGCATCGAGGTAGGAGGAGACGGTAGGTATTGATAGAAGTCCTATACGTACCACGGTGATAGTGTCACCAGCCGAAATGGGAATGCCAGAGAAATCGTAAGCCTATATTGTCGGGTTAGCATCAACGCTTTGATGTGTGAGCTGATCGTATAGGCTGTTTCCCGGGAAAAGATGTTGAAAGGCCCTGATGGGAGTTCTGAAGGTCGGAACTATCACTCACATAGTCAGGGTACCACTCGTACCAGGCATCGTACGACACCGAGGACCCCTGAACAGTGAAGTCTACACCAGTCTGCAAGATGGCAGTCTCGCAAGTATCACCGTCGATACCGACCCAAGCGGACGCGGAATACGTCGTTGAGCTGCTACCGCCCGAAGGTGCCTTAGGCGTGGGGACGACGAAGGTGCCGGTTACGGTCTTGTAGCCGCTGCCAATAAGCACAGCACCGGCCCAGTTGGAGCTGTACTCGACGTGAGAGGTACCATTCTTGGTAGTTACTCCTAGCTCGCTGTCAACGCGCTGGATGGTGTTGGAAGATCGTCCGAGTCTTCTCTCAGCAATGCGGTCGGCCGCTCGCTGGCGGCGCATGGCAGTGCCGGGGGCGGCAAGCACCATGTTGGCGCACAAGAGCGCACTTGCGATGATAGGAATCTGCATCTTGAATCTGGTAATGGGTACACTGGCCAAGAAAGCAAAGATGATGTAGGTGTTCTATCGGGAGAGGAACTAGAAACTGGTGGCTTGGGATGGGTGACTGAAGTTTCCGTGACCTGTGGTGAGAAGTGACGAAAAGAAGGGGATATCAAGAGGAATTAAATAGTCCTGGCAAAGTCCTTACAAGTCCGCGTAGAGCGAAGAGAGAGTCAGAGCGCGGTAAACAGGATCAATACCTAATCGTCGGTGACAAGTCGATGCGAGCTTCCTCTAAGGCATCATCACGCCGACATCTGTCGAATGTGATATGTCCTAGACGTCTTCGTGACATGAGATGCAAAGACACCTTCCTGATATATTTAGGATGGCCGCCTCAGCTGCCAAGGGATGGCTAAGCCATGCCAGCAAAGATGCATCATCTGCCTAGTTTAACCTAGCGGGCATTTGGGCTTCCGTTTTCCTGCTGGGAACGTATACGTACAACGCCTGACCGGGCCTCACGGGGAGATAAGGCTGGGAAGCTGTTTATCTTCAACATGGCCATGTCAACATGTACGTAGTAAACCCCGGCCACAATGCTGCCGCGCAAGGCTAGCCCGGATGAGCGATGGTACTCCGAACGAAGGTCGTTTGCGGGTCGAAACGCTACGCTGGCGAACTCCCAGGAACGTGCCAAGGCCAGTTGCCGCAATCATTATTGGTCGGAGTAAAATACGCAAACCTTGGCGATAGAGGAAGGTAGCATTGCCCAGCCGGCTCCTCAGACATCTAGATGAAATCGACATGTAAGTCAGCGAGTGGGTGTAGTGACGGGAAGTATGACCTGCGGACAGGTTATTAGGGAATAAGTGGTCAAATAACTCGTGATAAGGGAAAGAAGAGCATGTGGAGGGTAGCAAGGGTTCCCTAGTCCAATCGTCTAATCGTATGAGAAGTATGGCACAAGAGGGAGAGAGATAAGGGGTAGAGAGACATCTGGGCCAACCGGATCTGGCGAGGCTCGAATGCAGAATACAACAGAATTAGAACGAAAGAGGACGCTGAAGATATCGAGACTACTAGTGCCACTGATGCCGAGAAGCCCCTGAGGTTAGTTGGACCTTGATATCGACGTCGAAACAAGCTTTACCCGCTCAGCCGCCAAGCAGTCAAGCCATGATTTACAGCGCCTAGACCGAGCCAAGTGAAGATTATTTATTTCCCGACAGGCAAGTGATTTGCATTCCTTCCGCTAGGCATATTAGTTAATGGAGTTGATGTTAGCCTGGCTGGATCTTGATCTCCTTCTAGAACTACTGGAATCGTTGTCGACCTGGTTGAAGTTGGGAAAGATAATCCGTCCAGCCCGACTCGATCGGAATGCAGGCAGACCTAATATTCGGACCGACTCCACCAACACATAGCAGGGCTTATAAATAAAGGGACACTACCGGTATGTGTGTATGTGTGCATGTGTGTATGTGTGTACGCAGCACCCCGCGCAGCCTTGTTTATTTACCGGGATCCTGATCAGCCAGTGTTATCTCTTTGCCACAATGTTCCCCACGTTTGCGTCTCGGCATGCATACCTCTTTACGTGCTAGGTGCCATGGCGTATATGGCTTAGGCAGGGGGGCGACGTACGGTACGGCATATCCCGGTGTCATATTCCTTGGCCTCGACGGGCCAGGGTCACGCCACCTCCCCAACTGTACCTAAGGGGCAGGGGGGTGGTATGTATCTTAACTGGCACAAATCGGCACTATTGGTGTATTATCTGATTCCGATCTTAGCTCAAATCTTTTTATGTTAAGAGGCTCATCTTATGCCGTTAAAATGCACGAGCACCTATAAGCTGGGTAAGAAGTTAAACTAAACGATGTCTATTGTGTACGTACTTGGGTTTTTAATAACTTCACTCAAGCCGTGTTTTTATCTTCCTGCGATTTAACTAACGTCATGCTCAACATACAAACCGCTAGTGAAGAGTTTCAGCCCCTTTCTTAGATGGTCCGAGATACAAAATAACTTGGTCAAGCGCCCCGGATATTGACCCCTTTCGTTCTGGGGAAGAAAATTACAAATAAAAATAAAAATAAAAGAAGAAGAAAAAATTAAAAACCTGATTACCCTCCTAATTGACGCTAGTCTTGAGAAATAGTCTAGAGCACGAAGAATGATAACGATGGATAATTTACGATAACAAGGGGTTTGATCATATCCAAAAGCCGACATATTCACGTGCCAAAGTCTTCCGTCTACCTAGGTAAGTCACCGACCTACCTACCTACCTGCATACTCTGCTATTCGATCCATATAAGACCGCCTCTATGGAAATAGAAATTCCGAGATAATCAGTTTAAAACCACATATTAATTCCTTGTATGCGTTGTATACCTAGCTAGGTATAGAACGGAGAAACACTCCTGCTGGTGTCGTTATACTAGAAAAGCTTTCGTGGAAGAAGTACTTATGAGGTCTTATGCCTAAAGAAAGGGGTTTTTCTTCTCGTACGAGGGAGTGCACTACTGTCGGCGAATATGAATAAGTAGTTGTTAGATATCCCCCGACGGACATTAATCATCCTTGATACAGTTGACGCGTTTGTATGGGGCCTAGATCATCTTTGATCAATCTACCTGCCTGACTGGGCAACTGGCTGCCTCGACCAACAGAGTATATACTGCTTAACCGTAAATGGTCCCAAGCGAAGTATGTATGTCTACCACTGAATGAGACATAAACTATTGCGAATTATCCATCCTTGAATTGAACAATAGATTACGTCTGTCATGAATCGAAGAGGTCATCCCATAAAAGCTGAAACTCGCTCGCCGGGTCTCTTCTAAATATACCACCGCTGCCCCCTGGCGCCAAGATCCCCGAGTCCACTCGCGGCTTTTTCGAAATCAAAATGTCAGAATATGTTCGCTAAGATGAGGCTTGTCTCTAAGATGTCGTGGATTTCCTACGCAGATACGTGGCCCTGCTCGAAATAGAATGAACGCGTCATGCATGATTTTCGTCTGTTCTTCGTAATACGTTGACAACCAGCACTCCGCCATAAAAACAACGAGGTTCAAAAAACCTCTCGTTATGTAGAATAGAATAAATACCAATTCCAACTAGCGTCGCACGAGATATGAATGACATGGCCATGTATAATGAACGGCTCTTCATCCACCTAAGATTGCTCTTGCCATGGTATACCAGACGCTGGTAGAGAGAGATGCGCAAAGCTTTGTTGAACAATTACAGACCCGAAGATGATTGACCGACAGGTAGCCAGTTTGGGACCATTTCGGATCTTGAACTTATGCTGAATACTGTTCGAATCTCGTGATCTAGCTTCATATGGTATTCTAGAGTACGCGGCAAATATAAGAACGGGTCTTCTATGGTAGTAGTAGAAGTATCGCCACCTATGGGATTGAACATATTTGTTTTGTTTTTATTCTAAAATTGTTGAACTTCACAATGAAGAAAAGCAGAGGTAACTACCAACCTACTACGAAAAGCACTTTACATGGCATCTTCCGACCCAACAGTATTGAGTCCATTTGCGACTAGAGAATACAGGTCTTGTCTAGCAAGCTTGGTCTTCGGCTACGCGGGAACCTCTTTTAGGAAGGAGTTCTAATTAGGAATTCTAAGTATGTATTGGGAGTAAATACTCTTTTGGCTCTATTAGGAAGTTTTCGCTCCTTAGAAAAGCCGGAAGGGACAAAAGAGAACTTTTGATGTTACATGCTCTTCATTACTCATCTATATGGTTCTCTTCGTCCCCAAATGTTCCGAAGAAGGTGGAACAGCTTGGTCATTCTAAGTTGAGTTAAGAGAAGGCATTGCAGTCCCATGTCCTGGAAATATTTCCTAGTAACTATCCCGTCGGAGACGAAGCGATATTACGTGTTCGTTTGGGTATCTAAGGGAAGCCGAAGGTTAATAGGGGCTAATAATGTGTAATGTGAAGCGTCTTAGCTGAGCAAACATGTTGGTCGGCTTAGTGTCTTGACAGGCCTGAGATATTTGACGTGTGAATAGATCAACCTGTGTGAAGATAGGTTCAAACAGCCGCAAGTCTTTTTTATTGAGAGCCTACGTAGTCGACAAGTTGAAGCTTGGTGTGATGTTGCTACCGTTCAATGATAGTGAAGATGCTAGGAACATTTGGGGGCTTTATGATACTGAGGCATATATTTGACTTAGAGAGCCCGTTATCATAGCAAATGTCTTTACGACAACGTTAAATACCATTAACCAGACACGCTAATCGCATGCCCGCATACCTTGTGTTCCTTCAAGTGAGTTGGACATCAATTAATTGGGAACCCGCCCTACGGAACTTATGAAACTAGCGTGTGATATTATAGCAAGTATCATCTAAGGCTCTTGGTGGCTGTTTAGGTAGTGGGTGAAGTAGTAAGCGGTAACCGATAAAAACATGAACCATAGTTCGGTATCACCTCGTTGGCGAAGATGAACATCGATTGATGAACAATTCGTACACATGATGCCGACCCGTGTGCAGCATAGTTGAAAATGGTCGGGATGTCGTCTCATAACCTCGTCTTGTAAGCATAATTGAGGTGTGATGAATGGGCACCTATCACCTGGAGGTTGGTTGGTATTCGACGTCGGAACAAGGGGAATTGACCCCTTCTCACCCTCTCCTAGGAGTGTGCGGCGTGTAGGGCTATATCTAGATAATCGCATTTACTCTAGTACCTCACGCTAAATCCTCTTGTACCAACATGTTTCCCCAAGCAAGGTACTGCTATCGCTCATTACCTAAACCGTGCCGTCTCGTACATGCTCGTGGGTTTTCTCCGCGTCGATAGAGGTATCACTTGAGCCGAAAACTGTAATCAGGATTAGCAAGCTTGACATGACAATGCTAAGGTGTACATTTACCAGCTTCCATTTCTTCTAGAGATTTTCCCTTGGTCTTCACATATTGTTAGTATGTTAACTATTATGAACTGATTCGTCTAGAGTGTCTTACCTCCTTAATAACAAGCCACGCATATACAACCAGAGCCCAGTTAAATATGCAGAACATCAAAAAGGTTCTCCAGCCAATATTGTTTATCGCATGCGGAGTAACCTGGGAGAATACAAAATTGAATAGCCATTGAGTGGCCGTCCCGACTAAAAAATGTCAACGATGAGTACCTTATGGGGAAAAGGGGGTATCACCTGCGACGCCCGCTTCGCGTATCCTGGAGGGAAATATTTCACTCATGTACAGCTGAAATGGAGCGTTAAATACCTCTGAAAAAAAAAAAAAAAAAAAAAAAAACCAACACAAAACAGGACGTTGCTTACCCAAGGTACTGGTCCCCATGATATGTTATAGCTCACTGTTCCATCATGAAATGTTAAAATCAGGCAAATCTTGTTACTGGACATTTAACGATGGGCACTGACTTGCTTCGAGGTAGACCATGGCTACTGCCGCAGCGCCGGTACTAGTTAGGGTTTGAGAGGCAACCGGAGGATGAGTGGCTGTTAAACAAGCTATGATGAGCATGTAAGCACCCATAAGGAACGCTCCTCCGATAAGTGAACCACGGCGACCGATCTTTTCGACGAGGAATAGCAGGAAGAATAGACACGAGACGACTTTGACAACACCGAAAAACCCGCTGATCAGGAGGCTCTGGTCGCCAGCACCAACCGCTTTGAATATCTGGGGAGCATCTGCGGAAATCAGTTCTACCGAAAAATGTTAGAAATTTCGAGAGCAAACATACAGTACGCCAAGCTGGTGTTGCCAGTCAGTTGTACGCCTTGTCTCGTATTAGCGTCTTTCAAATTAATGAACTAGGTGAGTTTGGTCATACCTATCTGCAGGGTGATGACGATGACGAAGCGGAAGCGATTCGCCGGGAGGAGGTATTCTTTCAATGTAAGGCCCTCGGTAACGCGTTCTTCTTCCTCGATGCCCGCTACGATTTCTGCAAACCTATCCATGGTTGTCAACTCGTAAGCTAACAAGCGAGGTATCATCGACGGCGCAGAACACCATACTCTTCTTTTACTTTGTCACTATCTCCGCCGCGGACCCAGACGAGCGACTGCATTGCCTCTTCCCTCCTGCCTGATCTTGCAAGCCACCGGGTGCTTTCTTTCGTAAGTAACATTCCCAATCCCAGTATGCCGCCAGGGACGAGCTAGAAACACCTTCCGGATTAGTCGGTGGTGCGTTTACGTGACTCTTTAGGAGCGGGAGGAGGTGAGAGGAACATTAATCCGGCCGATGTAATGTGGCGGTAGATAGATTACTGACCTGGAGACCAATAGGAATCTGCCACTGCTGCGTCTTTGAGCCTAGATGTTGTGATACACCATAGTCGACCCAGTAAGAGGTCATAACTCCCAGCGTAAAGAAGAACTGAAACATGCTTCCCAGCTGACCCCTAATCTGCTTTGGCGCCATCTCCGCGCTATACACTGTAGAGTGAAGTCAGTACTCGCACCCCCAAGGTGCGCTGGCGGTTCACCGAAAGTTTGGATTGCTTTCTAGGGACTGGAGCCTTTCGAGAAGAGCATAAGCCTCGTAGCAGACTATGAGGCGACCGTCGGCTCCATGCTAATTACTCACTTGGAATGATGACTGTGGCCATTCCTACTCCCACCCCGGATATAACGCGAGCGACGTAGAAAGCCGCCAGCGAGTGTGTATTGATGACCTGGATGATGGCTCCAATGTTGAAGATGAGCGAAGCTACTGCGATAGACCAACGACGTCCGAATCGGGCAGTGAAAGGCCAGACGAAGAAGCATGAGAAGAAGGCTTGGTCACCCAATTATTAACACTTAAGCTTTGTTCATGACTAGATCTTAACATACCCCCGGCCTGTAGAAGACTCGTCGCATTAGAGCTTACACTAGCTTGATTTGCCGTGGTAATGCGAAAGTCATTCTGGAATGATGGCAGTGTAAGGACGCCACCGACCACGCCAGTATCGTAACTACGGACTCCGAGTGAGAAACATCGATTGAAATTCGAGGACGAGTAAAACAGAGCCGTGAGAGGATCACGGCACGATGGACGGCCGTATGTAAGTGTGCGTGGAGTAATCTTGTTAAAATTACATAGGACTGGGCAACTAAGAGACAACTTACGCGAATAAGAAGCTGCCAATACAGCAAAGGGCAACTAAATACCACGCTCTGAACAAGCCTAGTTTTTCACCCATGGCTTGAATTTATATCGGTGCGCGAAAGACTACGGTATCTTTTCTAAGCCTAAGGAAACTTATGTATGCCGATGCTTTCGAAAGCGATGTGTCTCAATCTTTCACGAGCTCGTTGTAGACGAGCCTTGTCAAAGCGTTGATATAAGCTGAACGATGATGAGAGAACCGGCGGCACAACCGGGTTACTGTCGTCTGTAGGATGACTGAGATATATACTACCTATCTATATTGGCGCTATACGCACCATTTTGAACGAGTGGGTTTCTTAGAGTCGACAAGCACCAAGCGATCGTGGCCGGCGCTGGTTAGCGAGAGTACCTACATAGCAAGGGGTCTGTGCCTAGGTAGGTACGAAATACGGATGTGTGTAAGCGAAGGCAGTGTATGTACAGACGTTGCTGTCGTAGGGATTCATTGAACTTCAGTATTGTGTCATCTGCGCTAGGAATTGCGAGCTTCCAAACCCCTGCGCCCTAGGCCAATTGCGTGCCCTAAGCAGGTAGATTATTTTGGCATGAGGCAGGATGTTGGTGGCACGATCCTGCAAAATACTAATTCACAAGTGTCAGCTCGTGTGGTTGATCAAGGGCCGACGGAGGATACGACGAAAGAGGAGAGAGCTCCAAGAGTCCAGGGTGTTCACTGTTCAATAAGCGTCCCGAAGGATTGGGTCGAGTGAAATCCGGTAGAAATGTTGTAAATGGCGGACAATTAGCAGATCATTAACTCCTTTTCATTGGATACCCCACAGACATGGCCCTCTATTCCCCCACAAGGACCCCCCGACCGACGTTCATGATCTATTTAATTAGGCAGAGTTCTCTCCCGGCCAGCTCTGACCAGCCCTGACCAGCCCTGACTAGTGCCATCGTGTGGTTACACTTGAGTGGAATGCATTGCGTCTTGCTTACGGCTCTCGGTCTTGTCGGTCTGTTCATTTTATGATTGGGCGCTTATGTTCAACCTTTCCCATCCCCTAGTCCTCAGACGATATTCGAACACCAGAAGACTTGATCACTGTTAGGAATTCATCCCGTCCTAGCTGACGGCGTGTTGGTTGTGACCCATGAGTGGGGGGTATGATTATTGCCACCAATGACCGAGGCTCTGCGTCCTCTGCGACCTCTGCAGGTTTCTAGAGACCTCCATGAGCCGCAGAGCTCGCAGGCCAAGCCTGGGGCAGTATCTTCACCTATATCTACACCGCATCCGTTGAAAAAGCGAGCAATCTGCTCTCAATGTAGGATAAGAAAAGTAAGTGAAGGCTTCCTCAATGCTGAGAAGACGACGTAAAGCCATCCAAACCTCTAGTAGTAGACATGTAACTCACGCATATACTCGTCGTCTCTAGGTGCGTTGCGATGGCCGGCCAAATATCTGCCAGAACTGTGATCGGCTGGGGTTTGAGTGCTCCTTTCAGCAGTCACCTGGCAAATCGCCAGGCCAATATGTCGTGAAACTACCCGAGAGGCGTCGCCGCATGCAGGCTTGCATCCCGTGCCATTCTAAAAAGACCCGCTGTCTTGGCGAGTTGCCGAGTTGTTCCAGTTGTGTCAGAAGGAACCGGGCATGCGTCTATCCTAGGACCAAGAAGCACGGCTCTATCGCCAGTGGAAATAGCCTCGCTGAAATATCCGGGGCCGACGACCAAGCTACCCAGCAACGCGCCGGAGATGCTTCCCCTGCCCAAGGAGTCGAGATGGTGGGTCCAACAGAAGGGCCTGCGCTCGATCATAATGCGGCGTTGGATCTGATGGAGGCCTACTTTCGACATCTTTATCCCCTCCCGTCGTTTGCCTTTCTTCACAAACCAACAGTCCTCCAGAGGTGTAGAAGCCAGACAATAAACGAGACTCTGAAGCTGGCTATCTGCGCCGTCACGGCGCTGCAGCTCCACCGCACCTCGCTATGTCACGATCTATGGGCTCAACAGGCCGAGCAGTCGATACTACAACAGATGGGGCGACCATCCATCTTCAATTTACAAGCCCTTCTTCTCGTCATCCGTTACAGGATCGAGAGCGGCGAATTTCCAACAGCATTTATGCTAGCTGCGTTAGCTGCACGAACGGCCTTAGCCCTTCGTTTAAATTATGAACGTCCGGAGCTCTCTGATGTTGCGCAAGAAGCGCGCCGAAGACTGTTCTGGGCTCTCTACTTGCTCGATGACTTCTTCTGCGTGGGACTCAGGGAATTCGAACTATGCCCGGAGGAGACCATACACCTCCAACTGCCTTGTGACGAGGATCACTTCGAAGCAGGCCGGCACGTACATACCGGCGTGCTGCGACACGACCCCAGATCATCCGGTGATACCACCGTCGTCGGCTTACGAGGCATGTCCTTGCGGCTGACATCCGTTCGCCGGGCTGTTATGAGGTATGCTGTTCCTTCTCCTCCTCTTATCTCTGTCCTCAACCCCCTTACTTTTCGCACCGAAGCTTACGAAAACGTCGCATAGATTTAATCGCAAGGTTGGGCTGGGCGATGAGTTGTCTTCAACGATTGGGGAAAGCATCCGGCGGTTCGAAGAGGAGCTGGGATGGCTCAAGGCGGCCCTCAGACCAAACGACCAATATTCGGTGCCCAACCTAACATCGTCTAAGTGGCAAGCGCAGCTCATAATGTTGCACATGTCGTGGCATCAGTGTCATTGCGACATGTATCGCCTCGGGCTAGACGGTTATAGTGAGGCAGCTCCCTCGCCGGTGCTTCTCGCTCTCCACCCGCGAGACCGAACGAAAATGCAACTGAAGTGTCTCGAACATGCTGAGAGCATCATTCGAATAGTTTCCGACTTCTTAAATCATGGAGATGGTGAATGTCTTCTAGAACGTGATGCTGCTGTTTGCGCCTTCGAGAGTGCTCGATTAGTCATGTTTGGTTCTCGTATCCTAGGGGCGGCTTCTAACTTGGATATGGCTGTAGGCAAGGCCAAACTGTCGCATAATTTGATCACGAGATTTTTTCCATACTCTGCCTCGACGCAGCCATTAGTAAGTTGTCAAATCTCCCGGCCTGGTGAAGCTATCTTGGGGGAATGCTAAGCCTTCGCAGCGAAAGGACCTGGAACGGCTGATAACAAGCTACTCAGTCCGTCTCGCCTTACAGACCCAGGAAGCATTCTCGGAGCCGGACCCGCCATCAGCTCGATCCTCCACAAAGGTTTCACAGTACGCGACCTCTCGCCAGCGTCTCTCAGTTCAGAGCCTGCTGCTACAGTCAGACTTCGTCGACGATAGCAATGAGATTGCCGGTCCTACTCAAGCAACCGAGATACCGCCACCTTCTGGCGGCATGCAGACTGCTCACGTATCTGCCGTCCCTAGAAATCATCCGTGGGGAACGGCAGGACCGGGGAACAGCCAAGTTCCACCGGCTGGTTTGTCCTTGGACGCCAGGCAGGAAGACGCAGGACTCATCTTTAATCCGTGGATGGGATTTACTGGGTCGGAAGATATGTATGGCGTGTCTGGTCGACCCTTAGGAGCGGACGACGAATTCTGAACAAGGGAGATAGGGACTCGCAGTAGAATTAACCTTAGTTATCCATATTATGAGCTGTTAGTGCACTAATAAGAAGTAAATCCACACACCCGATCACTATTACATGGCAAAATCTACGTCTCGCAATGCTCCCACTTGTCTTGGACTATGATTCCTACCTGTCATTATTCCGTATATACTACTCTGCTTGTCATCAACTCAAGCCACTGATTCTGAAGGGTAGACTGAAGTTTCAAATTTGTATTTAAGTTATTATTAAAAACCCATATTTATTCTATAGATCCGGGTTTGCTCGAGGCGGTATCATTTAATGATGCTTGCTGTTGCTGCTAGTCGACGAATTTCTTTTGATCTCGTCACCAGTGAATTTCCTATGCGAGTTTGATAGCTTGAAGACCGTTGGCGTTGTCTCCTCATCTGTATGGCTTTCTTCGTCGGCGTCTGAAGTGTGTATGTCGCTGGTTTCGATCTCCGCATCTTGGTGAGGAGCTTGCTGCGGGGAAGTCATCGAAGCCGTCTCGGTAGTGTGACCTCCAGCACTATCATCGACAGGTATGGTAAATGTCGTCCAAAGTGTGGATCTTTTGGGGAGAAGCTCTTTTGCATTCTTGACACCAGAAGGTGTTGCGGGCTGAGAGAAATCAAAAGAGTCAGGCTCCGTGGTGGAAGACAAGATGGGACTGGTCCTGGGTCCTGTCTGTAATATGTGGCCTTTTGGGAATCTCTTGATCTTGATCTTCGGTTTTGCGCGAGTGTGGCGCGTGGTCATCTCGAGACGTTCCTCCTCATCCGTATCTTCGTCTGCCACCTTACACGGATTTTCATTGGCAAGGCTATGATGAAGCGAGTTTAGAAGATTGCTTCCACTAGACCGTCGATGGCGATATTTCAATTTGTCCTTAGACGAAAGATGCCACGCCTGGGTTAAATTGGGTGCTAATGCTTCATGGCTTTCTCCATTCGTTCTCGCTAAAGAACCGGTTGCCATCCTTCGTAGGTCGACTTGACTCTTGCTAAATACGACACGGGCTCGCAATGCATGAACAGCGCGGTCGAGAGCGAGTTCGACAGCACAACGGTCACGCATACGAGATAATTTAGGCCAGGTTGCTCGCTCGCCTAATAAGCATGAACGCACCATGAACTCGGTTGTCGGATTCTTTAGCACCTTCGGCAAATCCCAAAAGCCCATGGCCGGAAGGATATTGATGTCGCCAGAATACTTCTGGCTCAGGATCGACCGTAGCTTGCTGACTAAAGTTGGAAAAACGCCAATCTCGGTCATGAACTGCATCCGATGTAATGCTTCGCTCTTGGCCAGGGTGGTGATTGTGTGTAGCCAATCCGACTCTTCCTTGTAGATTGTTTCGTGGCGTGCGCCGGAGGGCGGGCACGTTACGTCGTCTTTGGCAAGGAAGGGAACGACGTGGGGATTAACCTGCGAGACGATGAAGTGATTGACGTTGAACATTTC
This sequence comes from Annulohypoxylon truncatum, assembly GCF_022578515.1. NCBI lineage: Eukaryota > Fungi > Ascomycota > Sordariomycetes > Xylariales > Hypoxylaceae > Annulohypoxylon > Annulohypoxylon truncatum. The sequence goes on from NW_025953856.1 coordinate 32,010, forward strand.
AGCCAGTCTCGTCATTGGGAGGTCGTTGTCGACAGATCCGTCGATCCACATCTGCGGAGTAGGATTCCACGTGCTGTGCTCACCTGTCAAGGGGTTCTTGACTAGCAGGGGTGCGGCACTGAAAACGAGCGGAACAGAGCACGACGCCGCGACAGCAGACCATATCATAACGTTAGGTGCCGTGACGTAGTTGAGCAGCCGGGGTAGCTCGTATATGGAAGCCGAGGAGACACAAATGTTGCATATCCTCCGAGTACGATAATATGCTTCTTGAAATGTGATATCGCCGAGCAAGTCGCGCATCACACGTGTCAAGTGCTTGATATCGGACCAGTTACCCTCCGTGAGCAGTCTTCGTAGGTGACCTGAGAGACCGTCCTCGTTACCTTCCTCCTCGAACACGGCTAAATCACCGTGTGGAAATTCTTTTAATAATTGAGGGATCTCGTCGTCAGTCCTCGAGCAGACGACAGAGCAGACGATAGAACCAGCAGAGGCTCCCGAGATTATACGTGGCAACAGCCTTGCTTCAAACATAGCTTTCAAGACCCCGATGTGAGTCATGCCAAACGTGCCTCCGCCGCTGAGTAGGAGGGCGCTCCGGCCGAAGCTCTGGCGAGCGTAAAGCACGGCGTCTAACAAGTCCTTGGGACCCAAATCATCCGGGAGGCGATGCGCGCTCTGTTCAACCAGGGCCGCAATGGTTTGCAAGGTAGAATCCACGTACCGCTCGATCAACTTCTTGGTACCGCAGTAAGAATGGCGATAGAGGTCGATATTGCCCATGCCGGCTAGATCGCGCGAAAGTGCTGTTCTGATTAGATGCATCATAGCTCGTATATCGCAATAAGCGCGGGCATCGTCCAATTCCTTTAAGCGCTTTTCTAGGAGATCGGGATTATAGTCGCCGGACGATCTATCCAACTTCCACTCTTCGTTACCCTCTAGGATGTCTAGCTCGTGTGCTACTGCGTCCCATTCTTTATAGGATTCGGCACTCTGCAATCGTGCGGACAGGATTTGTTTGCGCTCCTCGAGCTGTCTTCTGCGTGTTCTCTCTACGGACGTGAGACCGTCGCGAAGGTAGAGCAGACCGTCTAAGACCTTACAGACAGGATCTGCGTTGGAGGATGGACAATCCGATTGCCGTTTGCCTTTATGCAGATTCTTAGGGGTGGAGGGTCGGAGCGAGGGGATAGATGGAAGGATGTCTACGGTATGCGACATGGTGTAAGCTCGAGAGGAGAAGGAGGTGCTGTCGCTTCAACGTGCTTCTAGGCGGACTTCGCATCCTAGCTCAATCTACGTATGCGTGCATGTGTTCGTGGTAGTGGTCGGCTCTTGATCGACTCCTGAAGCGAGAATCGAAGTTTGGATAAGGTGTAGTGCATAAGGGGGGATATTGTAAATGACGACCAACGAATTTACTATCTACAACTAGATGGATATTAGATATTAGATATCTAGAAAATGCAGGAAGGTGAACGTAGGGAAGTAAAGATAATAGCAAAGTGTAAAATATTAGGTGTAAAGTATGGAATACATGTAGATGTCCACCTTGGTACGCAGATAGGTGTCTAGAAGGCGCGACAGCCCTTTCTAATTTTCATATAGGAAGTGAAGACAAAAAAAGGTTTAAAACGAAGATAAACGTCAGAAATGCGGAAACAATGCCAGGATCCCTATGTACTAACCAGCCATGTGAGCAATAAGCAATGAGATCAGGTGGGTCAGAAGACAGGGATTCCATCTCGGTGTGGGGTTACATGAGGGGTAGCAGATATGGGGAAGGGGTAGGTACACAGATATGCATGCGCATCAACATTGGAGGTAACTACATACTACCTATGTACATACCCACTAGCCACATATATTCTAATTATTAGACTATACAGACATTTACCGTGGGCCTATCGTAAAACTGTAGCCACGGCACTGCACGCTATACATACATAGGTACCTAGCATACCTCATGTCGACATCCTACACTACAAACTAGGTAGAGTAAAAACATGAATAGGATAGCGTCGCCAGAGATACATAATAACTTTCATCAGGCACAACTAATATGTCAAAAACTGGAAGGTTGGATGGTGGGGATGGTGGCTAGCTTCAGTGTCTTGAATCTCTCACTATGAAATTTCTATCAGTCTAGTTGCAAAAGAGAAGACAGAATCTCGAAGCTCATGTGCAACGCCTTCTTCTACCCAGAAATGTCCGGCCCCTGAAACTTCTACGTGGCAGAACTGCGAGCCTTCGGCACTACCTAGCTGTGCGATCCAGTCGCGCATTTTCTTTACGGCCAGGAAACCGTCTTGATCTCCGAACACGACTAGAGTTGGATTCCTTACGAGTTTCATCTCAGCTTCGGCCTCTTCACCTTCCAGGTTTCCCCCGTGGTTGCCAGCCGACGACGGAGACACCCCTCTCTTCCTCTTCGACCAGCTCGCAAACGGACTTGAGAAGGACATAGTCGCTAGATTGGTAATGATACCTAACGGAGGTGAAATTAATAGGAAAGCACAGCGAAATCGAATTAGGTTGTCCACGCTCTCTAGGAATGTCTCGTCGTGATTCGCTCTTCCAGACCGCCCAACAGAACTATGATCATGTTTTCGATGGATTAGCCTATGCCGTGATAATATTTCCTTGACGCCTTTTCGGATCCTCTCTTCCCGATCAGGAGAAGAAAACCTTGGTCTTTCACGAGTCTTTGGCGGTGTCGTGTCCTCGTCACCACCGACACGTAAGCCTAAAGACTTCCTCGGCGAAGAGGGAGTAGTGATCATGATATTTTGTTGTTCCGCGAGGTGTTGTGCTCGCAGCCTGATGTCTGCTAGTGCGGTATGAGTGGCCGGCGAGGCGAAGTCGGACAGGAAGGAGTCGAGAGGGGGAAGCTGTATCGTCACCAAGGCACCGTACGAGTATCCGGCGAGCAGTAGGGTTGGGTTAGGGTTATGCCGAGGAGGGCGCAAGTAATGCACGTAGTGAACGAGGAAACCGGTAACGGACATGTAATCGGCGCGTTCAGGTTTCGATGTCCACGAAGTGCGACCGCAAGAAGATGACGCGCCTCTATAATTTTTAGTTGAAATGTTAGTAATATGATTCTAATCTTGCGCGTAAATGCCTTCTCCCTCTCCCCTCCCCTCCCTCCTCTTTTGTCTCTCCTCCTCCTCCTCTTCCTCTTCTTCTTAACAAGATACGGCACGAACCTGAAATTGAAGGTCGCAACTACGAAGCCAAGATTAAGCAGTGTGTTGGCGACAAGATGCACAACCGGGTCTTCGTAAGATCCTCCCAACGGCGCGTAGGGATGCGCAACGACAGCGGCGTGTTGGCGCCATGACGTATCGGAAGGCCCGAGAGGTCCATTCAAGCATGCGGGATGATAAATTCGGCAGTCGAGCTTGGTGTTGTCGTGCAAGCTAGGGAGCGTGAAGCTCAAGCTGGGGCGTGGAAGCATTCTTCAATTAACTCGGATGCAAGAAAATTCATCATGTTAGGCTCGACGGGTCGTGGATAAAAAGAGTCAGCAAAATTAAAATACAGCCCTTGAGAACGACATTCCGCTTAACTATGTACGAGATAAGTCGGTAACATGTTCGTCTCGCTCTTTGGATAGAGCCTCGTCTATAATATGGGGGATTGGGGATAAGGATGGAGAAAGGGTGGTGGGGAGGGTTGAATACATCATACTTCACATGCTTGGTGTTGATAAGCTAGGACGTGGTGTCATCTTGAACTTTGGCCCATCAGGCTCATTAAGAGGCTAACTACATATGGTATAGAGGCATGGGTAGAGGATGAAACCTGCAGGTACATGGTTACATAAGTACCTTATGTACCTAACACATATTAATATCTCCATGATGTCAAGTACGTTGATTATACAAGTATTGAAACTGGCAGACTACCTAGTGGTTTAAGCTGACTCTCTATTGAATTGATCCAATATATTGTCCATATATATAGGTAGATAGCGAAAGCATCAGTTGGTATCTCAACTATATCTCAACTATATCACTCGCCAGGTAATCGAGGACTCTCTACACATGCATCATCCGTGCGCCTTACCAGAACCAACGCCTATCCAGCCAATGGTACTATGTCTCGCCCCCGAATATTGCTTATGTATGAACAAATGGTGTTCCCATCCAGTGATCTATTATCGTCCAGCTGATGCCTCTAAGATCCCGCAATCCCCAATCCGACCCTCGAGCCGAGTCTCTCTGACCGCCCTCCATCGCGCTCGCGATCAACGGTCGCCCTCATCCGCCGTCCTTCCATTAAACCTCTTAATCCTCGCTTCTGCAGGCCGATGACGCTACTCAGCTCTCCGTTCCATACCTCCCTAACTGCGCCACGCTCGCTGCCGCCGAGCTCACTACTCCACTCGCTACCTGATACACTCGTCGTAGCGCTGAGTTCTTCCGGTTCTGGTCTCGCCCCCGATACGCTGGTATTGATCCGGAGACCTTCTAAAGCGCCACTTGCTTCGTCGGTACTAGACTGAGATACTGACATTGATCGGCCGTGGAAAGGAGCGATAGAGCCGCCAGCCCTGGATGATTCAGCCATATAAAAGTTGGGGTTCATGCTGCCATCAATCCCGCGACCTCCACCCGCTGCCATGGCTGTGGCGTTGAACACGGCTGCCGCGTTGCGCGAATCAAGGCGTGCGTGAAGACGTTCTACTACGGCCTCTAACAGACCATCTATCTTGTATGGTCGTGCAATCTGCAATAGTGAGCAGAGGATTTGCGGTGTACAGAGGGGAGACGACGGAGGAGGTAGTGCTGACGTGTAGAGGAAATGGAGGAGAGCCTGGACCGTTGGGCATGTATGGGGGAGATATAAACACCTAGGTCGAGAATTGGGCGGCAGCGACGCGGGCGTTGGCGCTGAATTTATCGCGGTGATATCCGCTGGTCCACTACCACCGGATGTAGAGGTACCCGCCGTGCTGGGTGGCTTAAGAGATCCAGCGGACGACGCGTTATTCAATGTGGTAGCCATGGATAAACCGCTGTCACCGGCGCTCCTGTTCGATTGCGTGATCGTTATAGTAGACATACGAGCGCCTGCCTGTCCGGACATGCCCGTTCTCAAGGTTGCCGAGTCGCTACCATCCTGTGTGGCCGCACCTTCACGGAGCAGCTGCACAAAGTACGGTCCCCACCGCCGTGCGACTATTCGGGAGTTGATAGGTATGCGCTCTCCGTGGAAGCATAGTATATCCATATCTGCTAGCTCCCGCAACGCTAAGGCTTTCTCCCCTAGTTCTTCGGCGGCGCGCATATGCGATCTGCCCCCACCAGTCCACCCAGCCTTCCTGGCTATGCTCAAACCGGGAGCCGTAAAGGGACTACTGGAAGATATAAAGCCTGACAGTGGCGACGTCCTACGCGGATTATCATAGAAACCAAAGGCTTCTAGCTCAACCATACAGACGTTGGAGAAGTTGATTCGACGATGATTATAATCATCTACCAAGCTCCGCTTACGATTGCCGAGAATTACGAATATATTCCGCCTATTCCACAAGACACCTCTGTTCCAGCTACCTTGGCTGAAGACGCTGCCGCCGGTGTCGATGCGCACCCAGGTCAGATTCCGAAGATCTAAAGCCCATAGAGCATATTCCTGCTTCGAACTGGTGAGATACGTGCCACTAACAACAAAATAGGTGTCGATAACACCGCCGTTCGGGAACCGCAGTCCGGGAGGAGAATAAGTCCCTGCCATCGGCTTTTCAGCAAGCGAGCCATCCGAGCCCCGAATTTGGAGCTCCAGCTTTACATCGAGAAAGTTGTAATTCGAGTAGATGAGCATCGACGAGCCCGGTTCTTTAGCCTCTTGGCTGATTGCGCTCTCTTGACGAGAGCTACCGATATTCGCCTTGCCGATTTTTGCAGTCACGCTTGGCGGCAGAGGAGCGACTACACTCCGATATGCACCGCAGGATTTCCCAAGCGATTGCGTCGAGGTCCATTTCAAACTGCGGAGGTTAAAAACACTAATCTGCTCGATATAATGATTGGCTCCATCTTGGCCACCAACCACCACCATCTCAGCACCGCCGGCACCGTCTATGCTAATGCCGATCCGGCCTTCGTTCGGATTTCCGGTAGACGGATTGTGCTGGAGGGCAGACAAGGGCGCCTTGTGAGACGAAAACGTCGCAGAAGATGACAGGATACAGGCACAATGGGCATATCGGCCCTGCGGAGCATCTTGAGAAGGGACATAAGTCCACCTCTTGCTTGGAACATCGTAAATATATATATCAGACATTACTGTCACTTCGGGTTGCTGGTCCGGGGAAGCGGAAGTAGGCTGGGTAGCAGTTGGCGACATGCCTCCGTAGCAGACCATCTTGGTATCCCCCAGAGCACACATAGAGTGAAAGTAGCGGGGCGGAGGAATATCTCCCGTGGTTTCAAGCTTGCTCCAATGTCTCCTGATGAGGTCCAGCTCGTAAAGATCCGAAGTGAGGGGAGCCGGCCTACTTCGAGATAATATCCGCCCACCGAAGACATATAACTTATCCCCTAAGACCGTGGTCGTGGCGCCCACCAGAGGGTGAGGCTCTTGACCAGTAGTACGATGAACATTGCACATCAGCCCGGACAGGTGAGCAGAAGAGCCTGAAGTCGCAGGAGTGCCAACAGCTGTACCGAGAGCTGGGGTCCTGCTGGTTGACGCAACCGGAGGAGAGGGACCAGCCGAGAGCGGACCATTGCTCCGGGGTGTTAGGTTATCCTTCTGCACGTCCCCACCGTCAGCCCTCGAGGAGCTAGCTATGCTACTCTGGCTGCTGCTCATGTCATTTCCGCCGCTGTACATCTGGTTCGAAGCCATCAACGTGTTCGAATCCATAGTGCTCGTCTGATTGTCCACGTTTGCCTCGTTGGCGGTGTCGTTATCGAGTAGAGCAGTCAGGCTGTCTTGCAACCGGCTGGACGATGCCGAAGGAGTTACAGGACTCGAGGGAGATAATGAAGGGGGCGGTGGCGCTGGAAGTGGTTTCTCGAGACTGTTCTGCAAACTCAGATTTCTAGCATGTTGCGGGGGTACCGGCCTCGGTAGAAGGGGTGCAGAATTGACCTCTGAGGCTGCGGAGCTGGTGGTGGACGTCTTGAAGGCCAGTCTCGATGGTGCTCTTGCAAACCTACGAGACTCTTCCCGGGTAGGGATCGCTTTCCTGAGACCTCGATAAACGTCGGAGAGGAGATCGGAGGGCGACTTCGAGGAGGTTAACCGACGGTCTTGGTCGTCGGATTCACTCTCGTGCACGGCGTCGATCGGTTGCGGACTATTTTGGCGGTCTAGTTGATTGGGAGTTAGACTAGAATTAGATGCAGACATGTTTGACCACCTCCCTCTTGACCATAGATCCACGGCAAATTTGTGAGGCTGAAGAAAGGAGCTGAAAGGGTAAGGAGGATGAGCCTCAGAAGCAGATAGGCGGATAGGCAGATAGGGTGCCAGGAACCTGGGTGAGTACTACTCTGTTGCGATGCTAGGGCGGCCGGGGGAGCAGGGCCGGAGAGGTAATATTAGAAGCGGAAATACTGCGTCAGGGTTGAGAGAAAGCAGGGGACCTTTTTTCTTGCCCCCGACAGCCCGATGATCCAAGGTTGAAACGGAGACACGCTGACGACGGAGCCAAGGCTAACTAAGAAGCCACAAGGCGGCTCCAGACCAGGGGGTGTGTGTTCCACGAGAAGCTTGACGAGCATGGAGAATTGCTGTACATAGTGTAGAGGCGGTATGGGACTATGGGACTATGGATACGGGAAGAATGGACGACAGTATTAAGGTGGTTCGATGACATACCTCGGTTTTTAGTAGGCAAAAAAGGCCCTCTTGGTCGACGTCGTAATTGGCAATCTTAAATACTCCGTCGGCGCGTCGGCGTGTGCGTATTTCCCTGTCTTCTTTTACCGCCGCCTTTTCACTCTGTCTTGCGCGTTCTCACTTTCGTTCGCACAGTCTACCTCTGCCTTTCTGTGACTTCTTTTTTTCCTTCTCGATTTATATTTCCTTTGTATAAACCGCTGAGTAACCTAGGCACTCGAGAAGCCCGGATTGTATCTGATCGCACGGACGTTCGTATTCTGGCTGCTGGATATTATAGTACTATTGTAAGGGGGGAAAAGGGGGTGGAGGCCAAGTTTGAGGTTGAGGAGTTATGTCAATTCTTAGGTGGGGAGAAACATTGAATTAAGGCAAAGTAGTGCGTTGATTGATGAATTAAATTTAGATCTTACTGCGTATTGTGATGCCTTAGTACCTTTGTGCTTCGCATGCGAGATTTATGCAATAATTGGGCAAAGCACTAAAAAAAGGTGCGGAGACGGATCCTGGATATACCCACGCTACGAGGAAACTATCGGCTCAGCAAACAGGTAAATTCTTGCTTAGCGGATAAGTACATAATATACGGCGTTGGAATTAAATTTCTACCTACCAAATCTTTGATTCGTAAGTGAATAGGTACCTTGGGACCCAGCCTCGAATAACCCACAAGCCACGTTTATTACAGGGATTATGAAGCATTGATGAATTCACCTCCTTACATACATGTATGATCACATGTCTATAACATCACACTGGATATACGGTGACTAGATATAAAAGCTCTAAAAATGTGCTTCCTTTTCATCGCTTTTCAAGATTTATTCCAAGATCGGAGACCTAATTAGGAGACAAAAAATACGTATGTGCTTCCGAACGTCCTATACAAATATATAAATTAATGTTTGATGTTTAATGTTTGAACCAAAACCCGAAAAATTTACTTTATATCGTACATTGGCATATACATAGGGAGGTAATAATAATGGACATTCCAAGCTGAAGCGATACAAGAAGGAAGGTTAAAAGTTGGAAAATTCTTCCTTTCTTCGTTCGATATTTTTTTTTATATTATTTGTACCTAATTTGAGAAGCGTCAAGCCAGGGGTTCATTCTTCCATCGGAAATACCCTACGATACGACATCTTAGGCAAGCTCGTCTAAGCATCTCATATACTAATAATACTGCTAGGTTAGAGCTGTGCAACTACCTCCCACATGCCACAACCCAAATTTTTACGAGACAGTGGCCTTCTCCTTAGGTAGAGGTGTGAACCTAAGATATGGCTTGACGGAGCGAAATTCGGGGAACAGTTCCTTAGCCTGTTCATTCTTGACGCTGGGGTGAACGATGACGTCGTCGCCGGGAACCCAGTTGATCGGCGTGGTGATCTTGTGCTTGTCTCCGGCCTGGAGGGAGTCGACGATGCGCAGGACCTCGGCTGAGTTTCGGCCAGTGGAAGCTGGGTAGGACAGGATGGTTCGGATGGTTTTCTTCGGGTCGACGATAAACACAGAGCGAATCGTGAAGGCAATTCCCTTCTCGTCAACGTTGGTAGTATCTTGGTAGTCGATCCTAAACGTCACGAACGTCTCTATTAAAACTCAATTCTAGACTAGTCAAGGACGCGTGATTGGGTACTCACATGTCGTAAAGATAGGCAACCTTGCGATCTTTATCGGCGATGATAGGGAAGGCGACGTGACCGCCTGTAACCTCATCGATATCCTTGATCCAACTCTCGTGACTGCCGCGGGTATTGGCGGATAGACCGATCAGCTTGACACCTCGCTTGGTGAACTCTGGCTCGAGTTTGGCAAAGGCACCGAGCTCTGTGGTGCAGACTGGGGTGAAATCCTCCGGGTGGGAGAAGAAAACAACCCAACCGTCGCCGACGAATTCATGGAAGTCGATGGGACCTTTGGTAGTCTCGGCTTGGAAGTTAGGAGCGATAGATCCAAGGCGGAGGCTAGGGTTGGCAGATGAGCTAGATGTACACCGAAGCCACGGAGCTTGAATTGGGGGGGGGGGGGGGGGGGGGGGGGGGGGGGGGGGGGGGGTGGGGGGGGGGGGGGGGGGGGGGGGGGGGGGGGTAT
>NW_025953856.1:41979-56975 GCF_022578515.1 Annulohypoxylon truncatum
GGCCCCCCCCCGCCCCCCCCCCCCCCCCCCCCCCCCCCCCCCCCCCCCCCCCCCCCCCCCCCCCCCCCCCCCCCCCCCCCCCCCCCCCCCCCCGGCGGGGCAGAAAAAGGGTTTGTAGCTAAGTGAGGACTTACGGAGCAGCTCTGGAGTCAGCCATTGTGATTGATGCGAGCTAAGGTATGATAAAACTTGAGATGGAAGAGACGAGATAGATATGGAGATATGAATGTCTGAGGCGAAGCACTTTGCAGAGAGGGAAAGGAGGTGGGTATCACAAGTCACAGAGATAATATGAATAGAAATATGGTTAGAAAGAAAGGAGTCGTCCGTTCGAGGTAGGGTCAGCGCACGACGTCAGGTATTTAATGTACTAGACGTAGCACACCTTACCTATGGACCTCCCTGACCTCCCTGACCTCCCCGATCTCTCTGGTAAGTAATCTATTATTCACATACGGTTAGGCAAGTGATGGAATGCAATAGATGGATTAGCTCGGTTCGGCACCTGGCCAATAGTCAACTTGACTTGTGGCTATCAAAACCCAAATAGGAATTAAGATAATGTCGCAATTCATCGACTATCTTATGTTTTCTTGTCTCGAGCCTTATTTCGACGTGCCCCGCGACGCCCTGATGCAAACCGGCGCAAAGCTCATACTCCCCTTGTCGGCGAAGTCACCCCTCACTAGTCTATTTCCAGACTGGATCCAGATTGCGTGCTGTAGACGTCCTCTGATTGGCTACCGGCTTCTGCTCTTCTCCGCATCATGTCATTCAAGCCTTATGATGGTATCATCCATACCCTTGTGCTAGCTATGTCCAGCTCCGGCTCTCGGCCGGCTTCTATCGTCCCGCAACCACGGATATCGGCCTGGTGCCGGTGGTAAGTACCTAATTAATAAATGAATTCATCCAAACTCTTATACGCTAGGTAGGTACCGTCATAGATAACCTTTATCTTAACAATTTCTTCTAATATTATTCTCTCATTCGTTATTTTGAAATACTACCTAGGTACATATTTAGAGATATTTATATATTGATATGCACTGTTTTATTTTTAAACAATCATACCCTCCGTAACAACCTTGAATATTAATGGGCCACCCCAGGTTCGAGTACTTGTACAGTGACTTATATCAACGTAAACTTGTCACCTCAAACATAACCATATTAAAGAACCACTTAGTCGTATAGTAAAAGTGACCGTCCATAACACTCAAAGCCATTTACTTGCGCACATTTTAAAAAAGGCCATCGCTATTGTTGACTGCATAGTTAAATAAGCCTAAATCCAGTTTTGCACATAAGTTGAACTACCTATCGTATAAATTATCCCCATAATCATCTGATGATCATTCTTGGGCCAAAGGATGGTCGTTCGATTGCGCCCGATCAATTTATACAATACTAGAAATAGATACCATGCCGCCGAACTTCCTTACAGGTAACTCAACACCAAAGCAAAGATAGAATTGATCACTTTTTCTGTCTCTCTTTGAGACCAGCCCCCCCTTTTATCTATCCACGTGCAAGCAAATATTTCCTAGGCTTTGGGCGCGGCACCTGTAGGAATACCGAATATTAGCATGGTGCTCCATCAAGTATTCGTGTAAGTCGTATAGCAGGCGATAATCCGGTATATAACCATCATTACCTAGTAGGTGCTCTGGGTGGCTGGATAGAAAACACTGACTATCGAATTATCTTACGACCTGAGGCATAGTATAGACATCTCATACTCCGAATGTTGTTGTAATCTGTTCTTGGAGTTGCGCCTCCTAAGGGGAAAGTTGAGACTATGCATCACTATGATGCTCTCTTGTGCAATCGTCGCAGAGGCCGCCGGCATCTGACTCTCCCGCTCCCACAAGGATTCGCTGATCACAATCGCCTGTAGAGTTGAAGGCGTTGCAATCTTCGACCTTGACCTCGTCGCTGGTGTACCACTGTAGATATAGTTAGCCTTTATGCCCCCAAGAGGTTTATAGGGTGAAGTCCCGAGCTCGCAGGGCCAGATGTAGAAGAGCGTATGGTCTACTGAAGAGGTTCGGAGGCTCGACGAGCTCGTCAACGAGTGATAGGATAGGTACGTGATGGGCAACAATATCTGGGAAAGGCCTACTGCTCCGCACTCCTCGCAGTACCACTTCAATAACATGTAACCGCACATCGTCGGACGGGAGCTCACTACTCTTGACAATGACGAGGGAGATAGCGGCCCTCGATTTAACACAGACCGCTTTCGTATCCCGCTTCCGGGAGCCTTCGAGGCAGCTTGGGTCATGTTACTCAAGAAACGCCACAGGCCCACGGCCCTGAGTTTTAATTTGTGGTACTGGCATTGACTCGCAAGACGTGGTCCTTCTGGAAACATCAGCAGTCCCAACAAAGCTGATGAATATCCCGACTTCTGCCACGTGTGCGGGCGAGTGCGAGTGAGGCCTGGGCGTCCGCGAAATACTTGACAAATCTTTTCATGGTCAGGACGCACAGAGAATGTAGACCTTAATAAAGGGATGAGGAGTTCATCAATTGGTTGCATATACATGGCGACATCACAGACATTTCTCGATCCTAATTTATTGGGCGAATGTCGGGACAGGCACGGGACATCTGATTGGCTAAGGGGTGCTCAAGCCTTCTCAGGCTGTACTTCAGGTATCATTTAGAAATGCATCTACCCGAACGAATAATTGCCGCAGGTCTTGAAAAAGAAATTGACGGGTACGAGGCACACTTGTAGATTGGGGTGCTGAGGGCCGGCGTCCCTGTAGATCCGACACGGAGAATTCCATATGGAATCATGCAACGCCTGGCCACGATAAGTCGGTCTGGCTAGCGAGCCCCTGAGACGAAGGGTATCGCCCCCCAAAAGAATCCGCTATAAAGTACATGCCGCCTACCTACGCAGGTATCTGCCAAAGGCCTTATGCCATATCATCCGTTCCATTGGATGTGCCCACATAGGTTCAAATTTGCGTCTTCCTGTTCTCAAGTTAGCGACTATTACTCGATCATCTCATGATGTCTGACGAACCCAACGCCACTTAGTGCCTCGGTGTCTAAGCGGTTCCTCTTATCAACACCACCTGCTATCGGATTCGCCCGGTAGTTGAATAGGTAATAGTGTAACTGTCCATCTCCCGGACCAAACTTTTGTTCTTCGAGGAACAGGCCATTATCCATCAGCGAGAGGGCGTTGTATACGTCAAACTGGTACTGTTTGCAAAATACCAAAGAGTCTGAGACTAGAGCGTTGAGACGGGATTTCAGGGCTTCCTTGTCAACGGGAGCGGCGAGTCCCGTTTCGGTCGCGTAGTAGAAGAGGTATGCTGCTTTCACATTCGAGTGCTTACTGTTACCAATAACCGAAGACTCGAGGCAGTAGAATGAGATAAAGTCAGTGATCTTCTTGTGCTCATCCTGTTGTCTCGGTTAAAATACGAGCAGGGCGAGGGTGTGTGATAAATAGACTTGCCTCAACGACGTAAGTCCAGACGACTTGTTCCTCCAGAGCATTCTTCTTATTATGTAGTAGCCAATGTTCAACTTCCTGCTTATCAAACTCGGCAGCCAAGTCGTACTTGGCCAGGTATCGCGTGAGGAGGTCTTGGACAGCACCAATATCTTTCTTCTGCATCTCTCTAAGTCCCCGAATTGAGGTTCGATCCGGAACGGCGTACTTCCTTATCTGGAACTGAGGTTTGCTATTCGGTGGTAGGGGACTAAAGCCAACTTCGTATAGCTTTTGCCAATTGATGGCTCGGTGATAGTATCGACATGTGCTAACAGGCTTGGGAAGAACAATGCCACCGGTATATATGGCCTGGAAAACTCCTTCTAAGTTGCACAGGCGCGTGATCTCCTTGATGAGGACGGGAGCTAGACGTTTCGAGCGAAGCTTCTTGTGTATACAGAGGAAGTTTACCTCGGAGGCATGTAGGACTTTGTCCCGAACGCGCAATTCGACGGGGATAGCAGCGATAAAACCGACTAATTTTCTGGATTGCGAGGCTCGAACTCCTCGATGCCATTCCTTTTTCCATCCAGGCGGCATCATAGCCCTGAGTAAGCAGTTGTCAGCTCTTATGCCCTCCTCTTATAATGATCTCGGCGACTCACCACTTGAGAATGCTGGTTGAATAGTTGAAGCGGAACATTGCTTCGTCATCCTCGACGTAATGTCCGTTTAGCAATTCCCAGACCTCCTTTAGCTGGTTATCATCAAGTAGGTCTATGGTAGACCACTCGAAACCATCTAGCAAAGGCGCCGGTGTCTTCGGGATTTCGTCAACGGTCTGCTTTCTAATGGGGCCTTCCTCGACGGGCTCGGCGGCATCGCCATCTTCACCGAACTTGGGAACAGGTTGGGTAGCCCAGAACTTGTAAGCACCCATGTCCTTAGCATTCTTCCCGCTCGAAGCTAGTCCGGTCATAATATCTTGGAGATTGAGACGCTTGAGGGCGTCAGCGGCAGAATTGGGGTCATCATTACTTCCGCTGCCAAGTTCGTTTGCGAGGGCGGGATTGAGGTCCAGGAGTTGGGTCACTTGTTCCTTGGAGAGGCCGTCGATAGCTTTGTGGAGCTTTTTAGCAGCCCTTTCCTTTTCCTTTTCACTCTCCTTCTCCTTATCTTTATCCTTTCCCTTGCCTTTTGCAGGCTTTGGATCTTCGGGCATGATTTTTAAGTCTTCCTCCTGGGGGGCGGCGTAGGTCGTGTAATTGTAGTAGGGCAATAGGAAAGATTGATATATTCGAGTATCTTTGTAAAGAATTATGGGTCGTATCTAAGAGCGCGGGGCAGTAGCTAAGTACATACCAGGTACAGACCTCACTTACCTAAGGTAGGTACCTATTGGTATGTAGGCTGTATTGTACCTATCTAGGCTTTGATAGTACCTACCTACGTACGAGCTGTGAACTTCAACCCCGTTCAACCCATTTAATACATACATCCTTTACCGACAAGTTTGATAACTACATATAACTACATAGTGTGCCTTGATTGAATTGTACGGCCGTTCTAATAATATAGGTATTATCAATTTTAACAAGACAAGGCACACACATATATATACTTACTATGAGATACCTGCTATTATCGTTTCACCTAGGTATTCAAAATATATCATCTCTAATTCGTGAATAAAGGCTAAACCAAGTCTAGGAAACTTATTGATAATAAACCCCTATTATCCAGATACCGTATTAATGAACAGTATCTCTAGAAATACCTAGGCTGTATCTAACCCAAACGACCTCATAACTGCTAGCGAAACAGCCGAAGACATCATGACATCGTTGTGCCCTATATTTATCAGTATTGCTTTTCATTTCCATGCTTTCGACACGTAATAGCTTACCGCCATATGGTAGCAGTTCTTCCCTAATAATCATATCCGGCCCAGCCTTAACAATTGCGACGAAAGTTCCATCTTCTCCACGCAAACTCCGTTGCTCTTTCCACGATAAAAAGCTATCGTCGTCGAGCTCTTCATTGACAGCGGCGCTCGACGCGTATTGAAACAATACGTCGCTCTCGTGACATGGTATATCTAAGTCGTTCTTGGCGTGAATGAAAGTCAGTCGTAGTCTCGTTCGCGTCAGGCTCACGAGATGGGCAAGCCGGTCCGCGGACTTCCACTTGTCTACTATGAAGCTTTGGAAGAAGCGGAGGAGTGGCGGGAACGCTCGGATTGGCGAGAGAATTGGTATGAATCCAGCTGCTGCATATGTAGAGACAAGGGTTGGTAGGTCAGAAAACCCGGCAACAAGGATGAAGCCCGCGAACTCGATGCCTTGCATGGCAAAGTGTTCCGCGATACCGCTCGTAACCGCCGTGCCGAGGCTGTGGCCTAGGACGACGATCCGGTTTGCTGGGATACCTGCTATATCCATCGCCCAGTCTACGGCTGTAATGCCATCACGAATAAGCCCTTCTTCCGACGGCGTGCCGGTCGACTTGCCGAAACCACGGTAATCAATGGCCAGGACGTGGTAGCGAGAAGAGTCTGTTAGAGAGTGGTAACTGTTAGGACGAATGCGCTGAGCAATGTGGCCGGCATTCTATTCACGACGGAGTTAGTAGGCTTAGTCTCGATTCATGTCTCGTCGTATTCCATTGCAAGCGAAACACCACTCAACTGGAAATTAGCTCACCCCATGGACTGCAGTTTATTCGGTTAGCATCCTTGATATGAAAGCATGCGGGCGTAATAATTCCTCACAGTAGACTACAAGTCGAGCCTCAGGGTCATTTCTGAGCAGCTTAAACGATTCCGTCTTAGTGATATCATCCGAGAAACCCGACTGCTGGAACTGAAGGGTATTCTCGTGCTTTAGGTAAGTGGGGAGCGGCAAAATATGCCATGCGTAGAGGCTTTCGCCATCAGGAGCAGTTAGCGAGAAAGGTGTCACTTGGTTCTCTTTACATCGATCAGGTTAGACGAATACTATAGCTGCCAATCTCCGAGGTGAAGACAGGAACTAACTAGCAAACCCCCAATATTCCGGCTTATCAATGTTATGCCAGAACAGCGTGTTCACTCGATGAGCATACAAGAAACTGGCGGATTCCCATTATTCATCAGCATATTGCGCGCGTCCTATTGAGGCATACCTAAGCGGTAATCAGGGTTAGAGATCTTACTGTCTTTGAAAAAAGGGAAATGCGCCGAGCAAGATGAAAGTTACGTAGAGACTAATTGGAATGCCTAAGCTCACACTTAGTGGGATGGCCCAACAAGACGCTCGCGCAGCCATTAGCTCACGGGGGAAACTGTCAGGTTTGGGATATTGTAGTCGGACGGTGTTAGTTTTAGAGAACAAAACGAAGCAATTCCCACAATGAATACCTGAGTCGGTATATAACAATACGTAAACAATGAGGTAGAGAGCCAGAAGGAATTCGTGATACGTTTGTAGGAGGTATGTAATTGTAAAAGGTTGAGATAACTATATACATAGGTAGGTAGGTAGTCTTATATAGGTATGTATGTAGGTACTAATTAGGAGAACCTTCAATATCCTCCTGAGGGTCTTACTAAATCAATATAGTAGTTTGCTAAAACACATTTTACGGTATATAAGCATTGATAGTTCTGATAGTCATTATGTAAAGTGCTTAGATGAATGTGGGTTTGTGGCGCGCTTTGTATATATACTTAGGTACCTGGATATCTGAGGTCTGTACCTTTGTCATAAGTACATATGTACCTACTTTCTAGGTACTAGGTAACTAGATATGTATGTAATCGTGCCTCTATGACTCTACTATACTGTACTTGTACGTGCTTTACAAACATCAAACGGCGCAGTAGGTACTGTGTACGCGGTGAGCTAGTACATTCCCGGTACATACTAAAACCCGCGTCTCCATCTAACCTGCTAACATTTCAACACAAACTCCGGCTCAGGTCTACTTTTCTCCAAGGCTGTTTATGCTAGTATTAATTCTTATCGTCAAGGCACCTGCAACCTTCCTCACGACAAAAAAAAATTATAAATATACCAGCAAACCATGGACTAAGGTTTACAAAATTTACCTAATATTTTTATATCAATTAAGGTAATAAGGGTAGCAACTTAGAAATCTTGTGGACATTTTGACACACAGAGTTTCCGTCTTACCATCGTCGTCGTCATAGTCGTTCCAAACGATCATCGTTCTTGTCGAGATGCCCTCGCGTTTCCCGCCCCTTTACAGCGGATGAATAATGAGACCTTGACATATCTATACATATACCTAGATATATACTCTTCTACCAATTTCCATCGCGTGGCCAGCATCTGGATATACTGGCCCAATTAGACCCGATGGAGAGAAAACGAAAGCTGCCAGCAAGAGCGGCTGCAAGAGTCGACCATGTCTCTAAGAAACGTACTGGAACACCTCCCGAACGATCCCTTACGCCGGCGCCTGCGCCAGCATCGGCAACAACGCCGGCGGCAGCTCCAGTACAAAACCCGGCGCATTCTGAATCCGTCCCCGAAGAACCGCAATTGCCAAAGTCCATTCAAGCCGGCCATCCCTTGCCAACCGTAGAACATCCGCAGCCTGACGATCTTATGAGCAAGGACTATCAATCTATTCAAGAGAGGTAATATTCATCTATTCTGACTGCCTCTAGCTGTTGCATGGTAACCTTACTCTTTCAGTGGTGTCGTGGCCGAATCGCTCTCAAGGTCACGCCAGAAATGGATCCACGAGGGTATCTTCGAAAAGTACTGGACGAAGCCCACGAAACGAAAAGGAGTTGTCAAGGAAGATCCGAACAACCCCCCGAAAGACAGTATGACAAAAATTGGCCAGATCACGATCACCGTCGAACCTCACGTTCTTGAAGCCACCATGTATGCTGTTAAGGATCCGAAACATGCGCCGACCACCAACTCTACCTTCCGGCCTATCATGCAGTATGGTCCTCCGAACGGCGTTATGCCTCCTCCCCCGAAGCTGAGTGCCCCGTCCACGCCTATAACCTCGACGGCTCCAACGGCCCCAACAGCCCCAACGGCTCCGTCGGCCTCACCTTCGCACGCCCCAGCCCAGTCGTCACTTCAACCGCCATCAACAGCGCAAGCCCAAACCCAGCCCCAACCTCAGCCTCAGCCTCAGCCTCAGACACAACAATCAGATTTACAGCGACCTCCATCGTCCGCTCCCGTAACTAATAAGCCGTTAACTTCCCCTCGAGGTCTAGAGTCGGTTCTTGCCGCTCCACAACATCCACCAGCACTCCCTCCTGCGGCTGGCCCTTCACAACCGGCGCCACCTCAACCAAAAGGGCATCCCCAACCCGGCTCGATTACCAACCGGCCACTGCATGCTCCTAGTCCGACAGCACCGACAGCGGTCGCTCCTTCGGGAGCCAAACCCTCCGCGCCAGCCGCTAAGCCGGCGACGCCAACGGCACCTGGTGCCGATCCCATAATTGTCACTTTAGCGGAGAGAGCATCCGAAGATCCTCAGCTCCGAGATCTCATGAAACGCGTGGCCATAGGGGATGCTGCGCCGAACGAGCTGGCTCATTTTCAGAAGATAATTGACCAAATTACCGCCGATTATAAGAGGAAGGGAGGCCAGCACGGCCCATCAGCCGATCGGCTTCTCGTGGACGGCAGGACGGTTAAGTATTTCGCGGATGAGGTCCGAACTATCCTTGATATTATTCTTGCGTCCAATCCGCACCAGAGGTCGAACGACTTAAGGGCGCCGCCGGGGAGCGATCCTTTAGTGATTCTTCTAGTGAAGAAAGCCTTGGATGATGCGACTACGCGGGACATTGTCCGGAGAATAGCAGAAGGGAAGACTAAATTCACAGATGCCACAGATTTGAAGGCCACCCTCGATAAACTAAAGGATCTTGTCGCGAAGGAAACGCCGAAGTCTCAGCAGGCGACATCGAGTGCTTCTCAGGCAACAGTCCCGAACGGGGCAGAAAATTCTGCGGTAGTAAATAGCGCCGCCTCGAGGAAGGCGTCTCTCGCTGCACCTGGGCAGCCTATTCATGGGTCCAGTTCGCAGCAGGCCCTCCGCTCGAAGGGGCCACCGCCTTCTACCAAACCCGACATTTCGGCCGTCGTACTCGAATTTTCGGGCGGCACTGGAGATAGGTACTTATTTCCCAAATATAGCATCCTCGAATATGTCAACCCCAACCAGATCATAGCATCATTCCTTATCGTACGCAAGGGGAGCAAATTGGAATATGGAGGGGATCCAACGTTGGATTACTATCAGCCCGTGACGGTCCGGATATATGCACAGTCCAGCAAGCACCTCGAGAATTTTACCAGGGTCGTTGCTCCTCAAGATGACGTACGACGTTACATGGACGATGTGATGGATAATATGACTCGAGCTGAGTATGTGCTTCTCGCCATGCGTCTACCGAGAGCCGACAAGGAAGAGCAGGTCGAAGAGAATTCCAACACGCCAAAGGCGGACCCGACGAGCCAGTCTCAGCAGCCCGGAGTGTTGTGGGCAGGGACCAGCAAACCCTCCTCTGCGGCCACCCCACCGCAGAAGACTATAGCGAGGCCGCTGGGCGACGACGAGCAATATCAGAATTTCATCGCCACTGTAAGTTAGAAAGACAGGGCATGAGTTGCTCTCTTTTGCCTACGCTGGCATCTTCTGGGGAATGCGGGTGACGAATTTGCATTTCGTACTCTAAAGGAACGGCGGGATATAAGGCTAAGGCAATGCTTTCACGGGTTTGACAGTTTTGAAGGTTTGCTACGAGATACCTGAGTTTACAGAATAGGCGTCCACGATCGAATGCCAAAAGCGACTGTAAAATGTACCAACAGAACCATACCACCTTGATTCGCTAATGATTTCTTACTTAAATACTAAATCAGTACTGGGTTTAGAACAGCGGCTACTAAAAGTATTTCTGAAAATGTTTTACCAACCCGTGTATATCTTTATATGAGTGCTAGGTTCCTCTACTGCCCGTTCAGCTTCTCGCCTAATGAGCAATGTGCCGCGAGTAATTCGTTGAACCATAGTGTTCGCTCGTTAATGGGTGCGTGACCCAGGCCATCGACTATCAAGCCCTGGCCTGGTTTTAGGTACTCTATCAGTTTCTTTCCATGGGGAGTTGATATCATGCCATCATCGGTTCCGTGCAAGACGAGGATCCTCTCGCGGTTTACACTGTTAGCCAATTCCTTCAACTGCTCGGGACTCTTGTGATGCCACCCAGCTGCGATCAGCTGTAGCAAAAACCCCGTCTTGGTGAAGCCGTCCTTGTCTCTCTGCTTTGTGATCTCCTGGGCGGCAAAGCGCTCATAGTTGCTCCCGAACTTGCCGTATCCCCCGGCCGGAATTTTGCATTTCGGCACCGACTCATCCGGGACCGAGGCGTTGTCTGGACGAGCCAGATAGTCCGGAGGGAAGATGGCTCCGGCCGCATATAGTATGCTTCGATCCAAGCTCTTGGGTAATAGCATGGTAATGCGGTTCGCCATATTTTCAGCGAACGAGGTAGTGTTTTCAATCCGGGCCGCCGTGCAAATCAGACTCAAGCTAGCAATGCGGCCCGGCACGAGGTACGCGAGTTCCTGGGCAATCATACCGCCCATGCTGATACCGCACACGTGCAGCTGCCGAGGCGATGTCCAACCTAAGTGATCGGCGACTTCTATGATGTCTCGCGCCATCTCCGATGTGCTATACCGCATCAATGGCTTGTCGGAACCACCCATCCCTCGATTGTCGAGGATGAGAACGGAATACTGAGACCCGTGTATGTGTCCGAAATACATTGTCTGCCGCTGGAAGGCTGCCTTAAAAAACCCGAGACCGCTGATGAGCTGTGGTTAGGGCTTAGTATGCCTTAACGTCTTTGAAAGTCTAGATCGCCTCGATCGAGTTACATACTATTAGTCTCACAGGGCCGTCTCCGTGAACTTCCCAACTGATATTTAACGGCCCTCCTCTCCCGGCAGCCACCGGCAAGAGTCCGGATCGGTGTGGCTCAAGTTGCCACATCGCCGTCGAAAATGCCGGGCTCTTAGCCACATCCTCGACGGAAGGGAACGTAACTTTAGTAGTGGCTGGTGACCTAGTTATCTATGAGTTAAGGCTCTTTTGATCTTGGATCCGCGCGTAACATACATAGACGGATATAAACCTATAAGTTTTATGTTGCTTTGTAATATTGTAGATAAAATCCGACGATTTCAGCTTTCTGTTTCGAAGTCGAAGATGCCTCGGTTATGCCATATTCGCATTATTGCATTTAAGCATTGTACACGATGCATTTACGTAGGTTGTTTTATGTTCGGATGTAAGAAGCATATTTCGTCATATCTAAGCATGTGTATGTACATATATACTGTTAACTGAAAACGCCGACTATCCAGCATAGGGCTGACCATGGGTGCCAGAATAGTCGTATTGTAAAGATCCTCCATATGTTAAATTCGAATAACCCATCTGCGCTGTATGTACATTTAGACCAGTCTCGATAAATCCACTATTATCTTTTCCGCCATTGCTAGAAGGAGTGGGGTTATTCCTGGTTCTAGCTGAAGAATGTCCCGAGATGTCGCTGCTGACTGATTTGCTTTGCGTTTGGTTCACGAGCGATCGTGAGATGTCCGTCGCTGATATACCCTCGCCAAAATAAAGGTAATCTGATGGTTCGGGTTCAAGATCTTGTTCCTGATCTTGCTCTTCGTCATGATCTGTGGGCCGATTTGAGTTATCTCGGTTTGTCGAGAGCCTGGCTGAGACCGAGGCTTTCCGCAGTCCTTTTACTGGCTTCGGCTGACTATTACTAGGTCGGCCTGAGGTGTATTGCGGTGTCGGTTTCGTCTGCTGCAACGTGTCTAGATCATCTTCTCGACGTTCATCCTCGCGGGAATCCCTTTCTTGATCTCGAGGCTTTCTTGTGCTTTTCAAACGCGATATAAGCTCTTGGAAGGGCATCTCTTAAACTTGGCTAGGTGAACAAGCTTCTGAGTAAGTAGGTAACTAGAAATAAAGGTATTCCACTCGAGATTTGATCAATACATGCAATATGTCTTGGAAAGATTACGTTGCGCGCTGTCGAGAGTCTCTGACTTAATTTAATCATAGGTAGATCTCCATGCTCTTCACACTAATCGAACTGGCGGCCTCTCCTAGCGCCGCTCATGGTATGGCTTAGCAGAAGGGGAAGTGATCTAACAAAACGAGCAACCTGTAATATTATGCGCCACCGCCGCTGCTCGCTAGGTACCTACATATAGATACGAGTTCTACGGAATCCTCTCGGATTGTTTTACAAGTGCCCGCAAAAATCCTCCAGGGTTGTTGCATGTATACAAAACTCCCTGTTTTAGTACGCGCAATTTCTTTTCTCAAAAAGAATATCACACGTCTTCACGCTTTGTATTGTTTACGTCTAACCTTCTGTATTGTACGAATAACCTCTGAGTTGACGCGTCAGAAGTATCTGTTTGAAATGGCTACTTACTAAGAGTCGATAGTAAAGTTTTAGGTTCTTAGGATATCTGGTTAATTTGTACTAATCATTCGGCCTGGCTATGTAAGAGACGCCGTTGGATGAAAATCTGCGCAGTGACAGCTCGAGGTTTTACTACGTAGGTGACAACACATCGACTAAATCGAACCGTATACAGTACGTACTAAGAGAATAACAAATGTGAATGCCGGCCACGATGAGAAAAAAAAAACAATTAAGATTTATACAATAGCATACATAAGATGGAGCACCTCGCCATTGCTATAAGGAATAAAGGGTATCTATAACAGACCAGAATATCAGTTCCGCCGGTACGCCCAATGTTCCCAAGTGATAAAGAGCTTGGGAATTCCGTAGTGATCATTAAGTCATTAAGTGCCTGGGTATGTCTCCATGCCTTCATGCCTGTTCAGCTTTATCATCGGTTTCGTTTAACGGGTCGGCAGGAAGTTCTTGGAGTCCTCTTCTTGCTGTGCGAATGACTGCGGGAATGCAGCAATGCCAGCAATAATGCCAGCAGCCATGAAGCAGACGGAAATGATGGACCAGATGACGCCCCAACATTGAGAAGAGCCACCGTAGCGTTGGGCGAAAACGCTGGCATCAGAGCTGTTGACTTTGCGGAGGATCAAGTCATCGCACTAGACATTGGTTAGCGACGGCGATAGAAGGGGAACCGCGGGTGAAACTCACAATATCCCAAACACTGTACAGAGAGCTCATGACGCCGATAAAAAGCACGACGAAGCGCAGCGGTTCGGCGTGGACTATGAACCAGCAAGCTACTAGGAGCCCTACCGCAAGCAAGATGGTCAAGATTGTGAGCCAGTCCTTCTTACCCCACCAGAGAGTCAACAGAAAGCAGGCGGCTAGTACTAGACTAGCGATTTTGCTTGCAACGATGTCGAAGCCGCAGAATATAAGTAGGGCGCCGATGAGGGAAGATCCTAGGTAACCAGCTGGTAAAGTGATAGCACTCTTTCCGCCGACCACTATCAACGAGTCAGCATATTCTGCAAGGCTGGTAACCATTAAGGGGGTAATAGATCATGAAACGGGAGTAATGTGTTCAAGCTAGATAGGTGTGATTGAGGAACGAAGAGTCTATGGTACGTACTATGAGTGACACCTCCCTCGCGCGGATCCAGCGAGATAGACTTGACACGCCCACCCGTGCAGCAAGCGGTGATAGCATGTCCAAACTCATGAAAAGCGATGACAAGCATCTATCGAGTTTATTATTAGTCATACAAATTAGTCATACAAGATAACTAGGGAGATGAGATGGTAAATACCTTGAAAGGCCATAACGACCATCGTACATAAGGCACGTTCCATAGAATAGCAATGATAACGACGTAGGCAGCGATTATGCCTAGCGTGACTTTTTGGGCGTCGCTGGTGACAGTTAGGTCGCGACGAGATACGGCGTCCCGCCGGGCGAGTCTGGCTACTTCCGGACCGGCTGCTACCACGGCAGCTCTGGCACTCCGGATTAGATGTTCGGTGAAGAAAGCTCCGGGCCGATCGTGTATGGGAGCCATGCTCTACGAGGATGAATTATAGCGAGTGTAGGGACTGTAGGAATGAGCGAGTGATTCGATCACGGTAATTCGCATTCGCATTCTAGTACAAGAGTATGTTGTATGTAAATATTCTAAATCAAAAGGACCGGCACCTGGCCAGATGACGTGGACGCGTGGGCTGATAGGCTGGGCATGTGTTTTGGCCAACCTCTTGGTGGCTTAGTTAGAGACTTAGCCTTCCAAGAGAATCTTGGAAGAACCTAGGAGTTACAGGCTTCTTCGTAAGCCGAAACGAGACACGACGCAGGCTAAGAAAAATGCAAATGCTGCGCCTCGTTTCTGTGGCTGTGGCTGTTACTACATACCACGTAGTGTGCGGGGTTCGTGGCTAAATGCCCTGAGTTTACGAAGGGTTATTGTGGCGTTGATTTTTTTCTTTCCTTTGGGAAGTCCTTCGAAAAATTACTCAAATAGGCAGTTTTGAGAT
>NW_025953857.1:0-44487 GCF_022578515.1 Annulohypoxylon truncatum
TTTTTTTTTATTTATATAATTAATAATTATAATAATAAATTACGTTTTTATATAAATATTTATTAATTTTTTAATTATAATTATTTTATATTAATATTTAAATTTATATAAAATAAATATAAATTAATAATATATATGTTTTATTTTCCGGTTAAATCGCTTATTATTAATTTTTTTATCTTTTATAAATATTATAATTAAAAATATTTATAATTAAAAATAATGTTTTTTAAATTTTTTTTCACTTAATTTACATAATCCGTTTTTTCCAACGCTATTATTTTATTATTTAATAATAAAAATCAAATTTATTTTATTAAAATTTTAAAAAAAAATAAAAATAAAAATTTTAAATAAGTTTTAAAAAAATTAAAATTAAATAAATTTCATAAACTTAAATTAAAATTAATTCCTATTAATAAAATAACTTTTAATTTTAAACAATTAAAATTTTAATTTAAATCATTTAATAATCGAATAAATTTAAATTTAATTATTAATAATATTTATTTTAAATTATAATAATATTTTATATAAAAAAAATAACTTATTTTTAATAATAATAACATAATTTTATCCATAATAAATTCATTTTTTAAAACATTTTAATAATATTTAATTTAATAAAATTAATTAATTAAAAAAAATAAAAATTTATATTCATTAAATTCCAATTAAAATAATATAATATTTAATTATATAAATTTCAATAATAATAATAATTATTTTAAAAATTATCTTTTTAAAAAATATTTTCGTTTTAATTTTATAATTAATAAAAAAATTATTAACTATCCTTTTAAATTTAATTATTTAAAATAATATAATAATTTAAAACATATTATTTTTCTTATTATTAAAAAAAATTCCGTAATAAAATTATTTATATTTATTTTAAATTTTAATAATAATAATAAAATATATATAACGAATAATAATAAATAATACATTTTAATAAAACGTCCGTTTACGTTTATTATAAATATTAATAATTATAAATATGAAAATTTTTTTTATTATTATAATAAAATATTTTTATTTTATATTTAAAATATATAAATATATAATAAAAAACGATAATAATAAAAAAAATATAAATTTAAAATAAAATAAATAAAACGTTTTACGATATAATTAATAAATTAATTTTATAATTAAAAAATTAAAATAAATTTTTTATTTAATTATTTAATATATATCGTAACTTTAATAAAAAATAAATATATATTTTTAAATAAAATTAATATATTTTAAAAATAAATAAATATATGTTTTTAAACGAAATAAATAAAAAACCGTTTTTAATATATAATATTAAATTTAAATTATTTATTATTTAAATTTAACGCGTTATAAATAATATAAATTAAAAAACGTTATAGTTTTTTATAATTTATAATATCCTTTAATATTATAACCCTTATAAATAATAAAATATAATATTAATAATTAAAACTTATTATATATTTATACAATATACATCGCAATACATAAAATGAATTGGCAGGTTAGCGGATTCAGTACTATCGTCCGCCGTCTGTTGGCCTGATTTCTGATTTTTGACTTAACTTTGAATAGATTTTTGAACTGACTTTTGTACGAGCTACTAATGGCGGAGTACCTGACTCGCCTGCGTGCGTCTAGGGTTCTATGGGGCCCATCCACAGGCGTTAAGATAAACAAAGTCAGAAAGGTCAACCAGGACACTACTTTTCCAATTGCACTTCCCGTGCATCCCAGCGTCGCCAAAGCCAGTGTGCCAGAGAAAATCCATCACCTCCTGCAATGACCATGACCTGAGAACCAACTTCTCCTGCGTAGCCGGGTCAAACCTGGGGGCTACAGTCGCATTTATACCTACATAGTGTGCTTGTATCCAGTCCCTAGTCCGGGAACTTGTTGGCTCAAGATGCCTGGGAGCCGTGTTGATTGCTATGGTAGGATCTGACATACGGCTGCAAATTAGACTAGAATCACATGAAACCACGATATTACAATGTATGACGCGCTAGAGACACTTGAGCACACCCTATTGTTCACATGCATCGTTCGCGATAGCAATATTGCGGTATAACCAGCTTAAGACCGTTCATGCTCCAAGTCGGGAGCTAGGATGCTATACGTACGGGGTATTCTCGAAGTATAAGTCTTCATGTCGAAGATATTCCGATGGTTAAGATACCCCTAAGAATATCACGCCGGAAGAATGATTATCTTGCGTTGTCGATATCGCGGAACGGCCGAGTTGAGGTTATACCCAAGTTCGACAATAGGAGATTAAACGAGATGTTCTCAAGGTTTGAGCCTTCATCTCGAGAATTTTTCGGAGGAAGGAAGATCTTACCTCCCAGTTCAGGTTGGTCTACTTGACCTATAGTATGGAGAAAAAACTCTGAAAGGCGGACCAATCCTCAAAGCCCATATACCAATACCCCAGGTCATTGCAGACAGGACTCGGACACGTCTATGATGCTGGGCAGCGATTCGATTCAGCCAAGCCTTCCGTCGAGCGAGTCCTACCAGGAAAGGCGATCCTTTTTTCTCTGGGCCTATGGGCCCTGAACGGCGACACATATTATATCAGCAACTCCTGCCTTCCACTGGACACCTGGCGTCAGCTAGAATATGGAAGCATCGTGCACAACACCTCGGGTGCCATGAAGTCGCGCAAGGAGAAGGGTTGCGTAATGCATGACCATTCTCCAGCCTATCTTCTAACTTTGGTGTCGACATGGGAGAGTTACAGGGAGCATACTATTTTAAGTATCAGGGAGAAAAATCAGGACAAGGAGGGGGCTACGACGATGGAGAGCCGGAATTACCACCTTCTAGTAGAGATGTCTCAATGACAAGAGAATGTTGTCTCAAATGGATCTGTCGGTCGCCGGCCCTCCTACTGAAGAACCTAGCTCGTCCTCCACGCTCAAGAGGATAACTGTTGACAGAGTGACGAAACGTAAGGGGAAGTACTACTACGATGACTACAAGGGTAAGGAAAAGTCTTCGGCCAAGAAAGATTGGCAAAAAGTAGAGGGTCGCTATGTATTGAAGGGAAATTTCCATGAATACTTCCATGATTACTTCGTTAGGAAACTCCCTTAGTCTCCTACTCTTTCCCATTCTTATTCATCTGCCCATGACAGTCTGAAGCACAGGGAAACAGAAACAAGAATATGCTTTTTTTAGCCTCGTATTTCCTTTCCTTTCGATTCTTCTTTTTGCACTCATTTATTTATTATGATTCCTCTGTCCGCCTTTTTCTTGAAATATATTTATGGTTAATGTACGCAGTTTTGCTTGGGTGGCTACTTAGGTAGTTTCTTGGTCTCGTTTGGTTGGGGATATGTTTGAGAAAGGATCCTGGAACACTGATTGAAATAGAAAAGCCCAAAATTACCTCTAGAGCACTCACTCTATACTTACTCTAGACAATTCTTCAGCCCTACCTCTGTGTCTGATGTCCGATTACCTGAACATTATTGTGTCCATGTGAGTTTTCGAAAAGTACAAGTATCCTGCGAAAAACAGACCTATTTACTACTGGTACTAGAATCTAGATCTCGATTTCATTTTCGTTCAATGGAATATTCTATGCTTCTGCCAAGGAGAGCTGCAGTCCACATCCATCTAAATTACCTAGGTAGTTCGTTTCGTCGGCAGCAATGATAACCAATGATGGACTGCGCATATATTGGGATTGCTTTAGTTCCACATGTAGGTATTTGTCATTCTTCACTCAAAGCCGTATACTCGGGATTGATAGGTATATACAGTCTCTTTGGAGCTGGGCTGTAATGTCGGATAGTTCTATGTATCCCCAGCTTCACCAAGTCTAACTGGCCATGTGGCTCGCCTCCTGTTCCCTGGTTTGCACGAAAGGTTAAAGCCGGCTATCAGAGACCGAATCACCGGAAAAAGAGAACCTATGATATTTCATTCGCCCCTGTCTTGAAAAGTTTCATTCAGATTTACCCGGCGCGGGCCTATAAGAAATATATTATATATTAGGCCGAGACTATTAGCCTCTTCGCGCTCAATCCTGAGAGGGATAATAACATGCCGTAACCTTTCTGGATATTCGATAAGTTGGGTGCCATCCAAGTTGATATTAATAGAATCTCAGCGCTTCGGCAGTTAATAAGCAAAGATAGGGGCTGGTTTCTGTCGCGTACCTTGAACTACATATAACCAAACATGCCCAACAACTGGTCACATCTAATGCACCTTCTGCTGACCATCCGAAAAAGTCAACAACATCGAGTTCCCGCAAAATGTTTTGGACTACTCTTCTCAGCCTTGCGGCTTTCGCCGACGCAGCACCCCAGTTTGGCGGCGGCGGTGGCATGACTATGCTGCGGTTCGGATGCCCTAACGTCGTTATTGACCGGCTCGACCCTCTTGTTAACCCCGGTGTGATCCCCTCTGCCCACGTCCACCAGATTGTAGGAGGAAATGGCTTCAACGCGTCGATGACGACTGGCGATGTTTCCTCAACTGCTACGTGCACAACTTGCCAATTCAGTTAGTCTTTCATCCCAGGATAGAGTATGTGTCATGTGCTTACTTGTACGTAGGCGAGGACTTCAGCAATTACTGGACGGCCAACCTCTACTTCAAGGCTAAGAATGGAACATACAAGCGTGTCCCACAACTTGGCCATGCGTAAGTACACATATCAAGCCTTCTTGCCTTTTGTTACTTACAATCTGTTCTTCCAGGCTACAATTCAACGACCAGTTCAGTACCCAGACTCAAGGTGGTATCCTAGTCTACTACGTCTCGGCCCAGCCAGGTCAAATTACTGCTTTCAAGCCGGTCAGTACAATACGCTCCAGAAATAAAATGCGAAGTAAGACTCTGGACAGCTCAACCAAGTTATGAGTTGACCCGAGTCGTAATGTGAGGAAGTGACACTAATCATCCGACCTAGGGCTTCCGCATGCTCTCTGGTGACCCAATGCTGCGAACAGCCAACGCAACCATGCAGAGACAAAACTGCTTCCGTTGCTACACTGGACCTAACTACGGAGGCGATGTTGGCGCTCCCTGCATGGACAACAAGTTTGTACCCCGCCTCAGAATTTGAAACACTCATGTTAACTTACTACAACTACAGCGTTGATACTCAAGCCCTTCCCACCAAGCCATGCCCAGGTGGTATTCGATCTAACATTCTCTTCCCAACGTAAGATCTCAAATATTTCTATTCTCTAAGAAATTACCTTGTGATACTAACGCGTTCTTTAGTTGCTGGGACGGCAAGAACCTCGACAGCCCCAACCACCAAGACCACGTCACATACCCGACCACTGGACCAGCCAACTTCCTCAGCTTAGGAGGCTCCTGCCCGGCGAGCCACCCTATCAGGATTCCGCAACTGATGTACGAAGTCGTGTGGGACACTACTAAGTTCAACGACCAGTCTGAGTGGCCTACTGATGGATCTCAACCTTTCTACCTGAGCACAGGTGACAACACTGGACTGGGCCAGCACGCCGACTACGTCTTCGGATGGAAGGACGACGCTCTCCAGCGCGCTATGGATACCTCTGGCTGCTTTGGTGCTCGATGCGCCGACCTGCTCACCCAGACCATCGACAACGCCAGACAATGCGCCGTACAGAAGGTCGTTGATGAGGACGAGGATGGATGTAAGTTAATTCGCTATTTGCTCAATCATGTAACATTACTAACAAGTACACAGGGCTTACTGAGCTCCCCGGTATCTCTATGCCCATGTAAAATCATCGACCTCGGTCCCATTAATGTGTTGTGATAGAGAGGATTCGCATTTGAGGATCAAAGACTGGTTCATTTAGCTTAGTCCATAGCGAGATAGCTTTTTTAGTCATTATTGAGAAATCTACCTACCTACCTAGTTAGGTTTTATTAGACCGTTAAGTTTATGCCTTCTATTCATATGCGCGTAGTATTGGCCTATCCGTCTATGTATAGGTATGTTTGTCCATGCTTTAATTTCCAATCCGTTTCTAGTCCCGTCTTAGTGTTTAAGAGGACCGAGAGTAAAAGGCTATCCAGGTAGGTGGGAAAGGGGGTCTGAGTGTAAGTACGTACCCAAGTACGTAAAACGGAAGCATGTAAATTTGATTTAGCAAACATCAGTAGTGCCTCATTGATCTCGATTCCTTAGAAGAAACGTAGCAGTTCCCAAGGGCCTTGTGTCATCCCGGCTGGGGGAAAATATCAAGCTTACTATCTTTTCCTTCGACTTCGTGACCTATAACCAAAGCAACGACAAAATGGAAAGTTTCGGGGTTGGACTTATGAAGACGTGCGGTCTGTATTTCTTTGACGAGTTTGTGAGACGGTAAGCCAAAAGAATACCCCCATTACTTGGATATAAACCCCGCATAGAACACGTAGAATACGCTCAATGGTGCCCTCTTGCTAACTAGGTGCTTAGGTAGATACCTAGGTAGGAATTAACAGTCTGTTTTTCATTGCTATGACGTGCCCCCTTTAACGAGAAGACAGAACTGTTAAATGCGATCTCCCTTGCTGCTAACGTTCTAAGTAGGTACCTATCTTGGAGCCAGCCACCCGACCGATCGCCTGGAGGGCTAGGGGAAGGGGGAACGAATTCTTTCGGACGCAATCAACAGTGAAAACACTATATTGGGAGCTCAAGGGAAGCCAGGGGTATTTGACCCCTGTTGATGATGATTATGGACTTAAGCAAATTTACTAAGGGTACCTGTTATTATGGTTTGATGTTTTCGGTTGTTCTCCTCTGGCTCTCAATATGAAGCCCCTTGGTTCTAGATGGTAACTTGGGAATTTTTCTTTAGGTAAGCTTGACATGTTTATTGTAAGGTACTTTGGTAGGTATTAGGGAGATAATTACCCAACGATCAGCGTTCCTAAGTAATCTTTAAATATTTAACAGGTGGTGATTCCTCAGATTTTCTCCCGCATTTTACAAGGTTGTTATTGTCGTTATGTCCTTAATTTAGTCCTTCCTTGAGGAATTGTACTTCTTAACTATCCAAATCTATAGAAGAGAGTTTACTATTGCTACGATGCATGAGGTACCCGCAGCGATTACTGGAGACGACTCTGATAACACTATAACAACGTAGGTATGTCTCTGCATCGCTTCATCTAAAAGTTATCATGTTATCTAGGTCGATATGTTAGGTAGAATAGGTAATGAAAGATACCCTATAGTTCCCTGTTAAACTGAGCTCCTTTTAGTTGATGTTCCTCCAAAGTTCTTGCCTGACTGCCGAAGACCGTCCGTATTTAGATGGAGGAAAGTATGAGATGTGGAGGATTCTAACTCAGACGACTCCCCGAAAGTTATAGATACTGTAATATCTTTGCGTATACCCTCCTGTGTGTGAGATAAATCACCCGTTAAACTTGCTCGATCCATCGTATGACCACTAGCCTCATTATACTGATAGCTGTTATTGCTATTTCTAGCTTCTGTAGCAGCAGCGTAATCATGAAAGCGTTCGAATGGCTTAGGATTGCTCGGGTTACTATCTCCTTGATTTCTTTTCTTCAAGTTATATGCGTTTACGTCAGTAGAAGGGTCACTTCCACTTCGTGTGAAGATTCTGGAGGGTTTCAAAATGGGTCTTAAAGTCGGTATTGAGACGGCTAAAAGGACAAAGTTGGCTTCAAGCCTGGGAGTATACGTAGATAAGTTAGCTTGATTTTATCTTAGGCTTATGAATCAAGGAGAGGGGTTAACTCGCGTCCACCAAATTGCTAGTTCGGCCATAGCATCTTAACTAAGAATCAGCCACATGGTCTTCCTTATGCAGAAAGTGGATGCTCACAAGTTGGATCATAAGTTTCGGCAAGGGAGCGAAGGTTGATAGTCTTGACCATAGATGCAATCATTGCGCTATAGAAACCATGGTAAGAATTTACATACTAAAGAGCATTTGATATGATGGATGGCTCACAAGATTCCTAATCCCATTATGCAGCTTAATGATAATTTCTGCTTGAACTCCATGTTCAAATTCCAAAATAGCGCGGTCGGGAAGAGTGCTAGAATCAGGTCTACTAAGCAGCATACAGCTAAGTTAGGTCAGCTTCAGGTTATAGAATCCTGTCTAGTATTATCGAAAAGGGGTACTCACAGCTTTGGAAATAGGCCGCGTATTGCTGAACTTCTCGAGGCCAGCAGCTAGGTCTGACACTTGGATCCCAATATCCATTGATTGGTCTACATTGAGAAAAGCTGATAATAACAGTCCCAATGTCCACTACAAATTGGATACATATAATCCCCCATAAGAAAAGTCGCTGCGCCTTCGTTGGCGGCATAAGACCAAGAAGCAAAAAAGCAAACGAGATTCGACCGAAGCCGGGTGACAAAATGGAAAAAAACTCGCATAAGTATACCCACTTGATGGCGTACATCTTACGCATAGGCTGTAATTCGAACGCTTCGATGTGCTGTCCCAGACCCCAAAAGGACGAAATTGTCAGAAATATGCTATTACATAGAGCAAGAAGCTGATATAGGTGTATCGGTTAACTTCTAAACGTCGGTATCAAATATGGCATAGGTTCTCACAAGAGTAAGGGCAATGATATAATCATCAATTGTAAACGATCGTATAATTCGTAGGCGCACATAGAACCGAGCAAGGACCACAGCCGTAGAGAGAGTAGCAAAGATCCATGAAACAGTGACCACGGCTGGTCCGAGATTGTCTGGCGACATTGAATAGGTGCACAATTTCGTACACTCGATACGCCCAAATTGTTTACAGATCTGAGGCTAAAGAAAGGTATCCCATGGATAAGAAAAACAAGAAAATGAGGGTGCCTATGAGGTAGATATTCAACACTAGACGATTCAATCTTTATTCACCCATTGGATTTTCCCGACATATTTGTAGTGCAACGCCTTTTGATTCGAGCCTATTCCTCCAGACGTTGATAGCGACCGATGGTTCGTAGACAAAAGCCTCGACCCCATTTCGATACCAGCGCTTTGACTATACCCCTGTCATACCTACTACCCAACTACCTACCTACCTTGGTAAGTAACTACCTAGTGACGAATTATGCGCAAACCAAGCAGCGCCTCAATCAAGGTCCGCCAAGGACGGATTAATATAAATTTCGAAGGAGGGAGCCAACAAGTTACACGAACAATCCCATCAATCCATCCTCAAAACATATTTCATTGCCTCTAAATAAGTAAGTACTCTCCCCTCCCCTCTCCTCTCCCTACCTAAGTAGGTATTCCATCTGTGCGTTAATCACGTAGGTATCCGTGATGACCTCAGACCCGGGTCAAATTACTGAGAAGCTTGAAAACGTGGTGATAAGGCTTTCCTTAAAAAATGACATCCACGTTACAAAAGAGGCGTTCCAACTGAGCAAACAAATGAAAGCAAGCTTAAAGAGCCAAAGGACGCGGCTGTGAACTTGGCATATTCGATACTCGCCTCCATCCCGGAACAAAGCGCATCAATTTTCCATGATTTATGTAATATAGCTATAACAACTTTTAACGCAAATATAAACGATTGAAGAATAATAGAGGGAACTACTTAATAAGGCAGATCCTAAAGTTATTAAATCCTGGTCGCCGTTACAGAAGGATGCTACGTAATGGAATTATGAAGGCAGTACTTGTTGAAATAGACGCAGGTTATGAGTATCATTGATGTAGATTAGAAGGTTAAGTTGCTAGAGGTAGGTACAGGTAGCTAGATAGTACATTATATACCTGTGGATACAGGGCGTAGACTCCCAGCCACCTAATATTCCAGCAGTACTTGATGCATAGACCACACTTGTCCTAGGTACGATGTAAGTAGGTACCTACTTGGGTATATTTAAAGCTTGCTTTAACATGGTATGTCCAATACGACATGTAGGCGTATCCAGCAGTACCTATTAGAAAATATGGACGTAGGAAAAAACATTTAAATAAAGCACTTCTTAAGTGTATCGTATAATATCTTTAGAACGCATGTGCTATGTGATATAGGAGCAGGAGTCGTAGTATAAGTATGGAAAAGGGGTTAAGGGGTAAAGGGGTAAAAGGGGGGAAGGGGGGGGCATCACGTGATCAGGGAATGGGTCCTAAACTTAATACTGACATCGTACTCTGATCGTTACCTAGGTAATAAGGTGCTGGTAATGAATAAAGCCCGAAGCTACGTAGAGAATTTCGTATCGAGGTCATTTCTTATAGCTTCGTTGGGCAGATCCCGCAACTTGTCTGTCTCTCCATCCCGTTACCACCACTTTCTTTATACTTTTCCACTGCTTGTCCCACCAACTGTGCTATTCGTAGAAGTCTCTCTTCGTGGAGTCTTCTGCCCATGATCTGGATGCCTGCTGGGGCCCCGTGGAATTTCTTAGCGTCATCTGCGGAGTCATATCAATCCCTATCAACCATACTATTGTTGGACCATACTTACAGAGACCCATGTTAACCTCATCTCGACCTGTTAATGGTTGAAAACTCGAATCAACTACATCCAAGTCTTCATTGGCAAATGTTACAGGGATAACTATTGAGGTGTAATCTAGAACATTAATAAAACAGTTATATCCTTTGAAGTATTAGCATTTTCAATTCACTTATTGAAAGTCCGCCTTGACTAGGTCAATTCTTCCACAAAGCAGTTAACGAAACTTACCGAAGTAGTAAGAACTGCCAGGAAGTATAGCCGCATATGGCGTGACTGCGAGTATCACTGCTTCTACGGGATGTCCTTATTATATAACCGTCAATTGACAGTCCATTATCCTTCAGGCTTGACTAACCATTGTCTGTTTCTGCTACTGTGGAATTCCAATAATTCATATATAATTCGCGATATCGTTTCATTCTGATGCAGAACATCTCATGGTCCCTCAATGACATTGATGGGCTAGGTTTCTTTCTTGGAAATAGGTGCTCGATCTCTGGAACTGGGGGCTCTCCGGAGAGCTCTAGGTTCTCCCAGACATCTATGCATCCATCGCCTCGAGCAATCGCAGTCTATTTTCATTTAACACATATTAAATTTGTCTAGAAATGCGAGGCTCGAGCGCTTACGTGAATATCAACGGCTTCGTCGGGTGATGGCTGCTTCCAAGGAATGAGCTCCAGAGTTGTTAGCTTTGAATCATGCTGTATCAATATTAAATATGATTCAAGGGGTAAATGTAGGACCGACCTTATGACCTCCCCTTTCCAACGCACTTTTGACCATTCGAAGCGCGCGAGCGATGGGTGGATGGGGCCTCACAACGCCATCGTGTTCCATGAAACCCAAGTTTAGGCGGGACGTATCATGGATTTCTTGTTCTAAAGCGCGCCTATATGGGATTGGTAGTGCGTACGGATCGTGTAGCGATGGCTGAACCGACATTAAAGACTCAAAGATGATACGAACTGCGGTAATGGAATGGCCAATGATCCCTATCACAGTTGGCATAACTTGTTGGCCCGAACCCTAACCTAGATATCAGATAATGCTCAGTGCCATGAATGTGGGAATTATACTGAATTTGCGACTCCTTTAAAAGGTAGTCGACCGGCAGATGGCTTCAAACTGAACAAGCCATTATAAGAAGCAGGCATAGACACGGAGCCGCCTAGAATTCGACCTTAGTATCCTCAATAGGAGTTGGTTCATGGAACTCACCTATATCAGTCCCAAACCCAATAGGACTTCCTCTTAGTGCCTGAAGAGCTCCCTCACCTAGGAATCCATAAGAATAACCGTTTATTACTATAGAAGACGATCAAGGTTTGGCCTTACCGCCCGATGACCCCCCGGCAGAGAGCAATGTGTTATGTGGATTCCACACGTAGCCGCTGATATGATTGTTCGTCTCAGGTGCCTATCAAGTTGTTAACTTTCTTTTACGACCTCGATCATCGATTGCACGAACCCAAAGACTAGTAACAAGTGATGTCTAGGTATATGGTTGGTTAGTTCTATGCACGTAAAGGTGGAGGGCTACTTGCCTTTCCAATAGGCACAGCGCCAAGACGAACCAGCTCACGGACCAATTCGCTCTCAAACATCTTCTCTTTTCCAGTCCCTTTTTCGCCTTCAAAGGTTCCAATCCATCCAACGTATCCCATTGTCGTCTCCATGCCCTTAACGTGGAACTGGTCTTTGAGTGTGATGGGAATTCCATGCAAAGGTCCAATGACCTTTTGATGATTATCGTAATACTCATCAAGCTTCTGAGCATGGGAAATCGCTTGATCAAAGCCTATCTCTAAGAGGTTTTGATTCTAAAGAGTGATATGTGAGTAAATATCTGGATATATACAAGTCGAACTAGAGGGCCCCTACGAGTTGGTGTGCGAATGCCGCCCTCTTGCAGAAAGCAGTTACAACCTGGGTGGATCTAAATGACCCATCAGATATACCTTTAGACAATTCTGGGACGTCCATCATTGTGAATCGTCGAGTTTCATCATCTAGAAGACCTTCAATAAATTCGCCCACGATTACTCGTCTATGTTTCACATTGTTCAGAACAGAATCTTCGAGTATCCATTCAGGTTTGATCTTTTCTAGTGTTTCCTTCCGCTTTTTCGCTGCAGTTTCCTGCCATTGACCCTGGGATACGAAAACACGCATTGGTCCTTTGGTTTTCAAAAGGGTGGTGGACTTGAGAGACAAGATAACTATGGCGATTGAAGATATGAAAATTAATGAGAAACTGTCTGCCGTCAAGTAACTGTCCATAAATGAGAATCATCTAATAGCGTTAAGGTTAGCATATTTCAAGTTCGTTTTATCTTGCTGGCTGAGGTGATCATTTAACCTACAAATCTACGTTACCTCAATGTAGATTAAAAAGGCACCTAGAAAGCCTTTTTCACCCGTGAATCTATCATAGTAGGTACTCATTTAAAAGTCATGCGATGTGGTACGGAAAATGCAATTAATTTTTATAAATTTGCATATTCCACTGGCCATTCGTTTCACCACAGTCATGACAGGCTGCAATGTGACAACCCATGATCTCTTAGTAAGGCTTGATACAAGTGTGGACGAATCCGAGTACCATTTTAAGATATACCCCAAATGATCTACAATATGTGTAACTTAGAGCGGTGAGTCAGGTCCAGTATGGTACCGCGTCAATTGAATATTAGGTAAACCAATCAGAATTAGTTGTTATTTCGGCCGGTCAAGCAGGCGGTGTAAAGGATTTCATCTAAGGCTACCTACATAATACCAAAGAAGGTTGGATAGGTAAGCAACGAGTATCATAGAACGTTTATGCAGATTTCCTAACACGAAGCAAAAAAGAAAAAAAAAAGGTTTTATTTACTACCTAGCTACCTGGCTAAATCAATACTACGCCTTTAATCTTGACCGATTCGGGTTGGACGAAGGAGGGGAAGGCTTAAAGAGGTACCTATCTAAATACTACCACAAAGCTAGATGACGAGTAATTTGAAGCCAATCGAAATAGTAAAACAATACTTATAATAGGAATCACATGAAGTACTTAGAGTATAGAAGGATTTCCTACTGGATGATGCAAGCTCTTCATCATGCGCTTCGGTTGGCAGTGTCGGGAAACGGAGCAATGAGAGTGTTGTTTTATCTTCATCGGTTCAAACGCAAGGGGTAGTCTTGTAGAAGCTGACATTGAGGCTATTCTGAGGCTTGATCCGGGGATACGGAATCAACCTTGAGGGACCGAGACTATGGTTCATATTTACGTATAAGTTATTCGAGCGACATCGTCGACGAAACACGGATGACTTGCTAGATTATGATATAAAAGCACAATGACCTGATATGATTCCTCCAGATTATTAACACCTATGGCAAATGCCATCATGTCTCAAAATACATCAAATATACAGCCAGGGTCAAGCGCACCCTACATTTCAATGGTTAACGGAAATGGTGAGTGCATTAAAGTGCAAGATTCCAAGAATCTACTAACCATGGAAGATGAGTGCCTAGAGACGTTCCAACCACTATCTGAGACACACATGTCGTCCCAGGAAATACAACTTAAACTATCAAGTTCCAACCAGAGCTTAGCCGGGACGCCACCGCCTCGGACGAGAACTATACACTCGACAGACCGGTCGGATACTAGAAGCAATGGAACAATACCTGCAAAGATTAGGTCGGAATCCCCTCAACCAGATTTACTTTTAGAAATTGGAGCATGGGCAAACGTCTCACAAGTCTCGTGTTCAGCCTCTTGACAAGTCTATTACCATCCTAGGTTTGATATGGAATTCGAGGTTTAACTAGGTAGACACTAGGAGGCCGGCACTTTTCATTCGTTTGGTTACCTAGGGTGGTGTTATCGAATTCTGCACCGTCAATTACTTCTCCTTTCTACCCTGCGATATTTTCGTTCTATGCAGTCTCAATATTATGGAGCAATCAAATCTAAATGTTATCCTCATCATTGATACTTGTATCTTGCAATACGGCCAATACTTCTCTCAAGCTTGGATGGAAGCTGTCCAATCCGATATCTTTGCTTTCTAAGTTTCCCAAAGCCTCGTTTGCCCATGTTAATTCAATACGCCACCATTGCAAAGCCGCGTCAATGGTCCTGTCCACGGTTACCTCAACTGACTGTTCAGTCAGATGCATTTCGGTTGGAATTATATAGCGTTAATCTATTTGCCTTCGCTACAAATTCCTCTGTCTCCCATCCATTACCTCCCCATTCTAGAGCATCACGGGTACAGCCCCATATAACCTCTCTCGCATAGAGAGGGACATGCCGCATTTAGGGAAAGTCGCTACTATGGTCGATCTGGTAGTTGTGCATAATGCTCCTGCGTAAGTTGCCTAGGCCCTCGAATACAGCATAGATGAATAACCCGAGTGTGAACACCATAGCGCTTTCTTGCTGTAACGGACCTAATTTTGCCCAAAGCCTATTCAGGTAGCTTCTTTCTTTTGGGCTCTCCGATCGTTGGCTTCGTGGGAAATGGTCTCTGCATGCGAATTCTTTGATGTGAGTCCACTCATCCAGGTTATAAATTACTTCTCCATCACTAGACTGGAGGTTCTCTAGGTAAGTTGAGAGAGGGGAGTATTTCGGGGGGGGAAAACCAATCGTAATGATTTCAACGCTGCTCGAAATTGCAGAGAATGGCATGGCCTTCAATCTTACGAAATGAGTAGCCAGCGGAGCTAGAGAAGAGAACGTTGTCAGGACGAAGATCAGAGTAGAATGTCCCACATCGCTCCCGGATGTGAAGCAGTGCAGACGCTACCTCAACACATATTCTCAGCCTTTGCTCTAGCGATAACGAAGGTAAGATTTTACGGACGGGTCCTCGAGGGTAATATGGCAAGATAAATCCAAACACACCAACTTTGCCACCAAAGTTAGATCGTTTCGTGACCAGTCGAATGGGTGCTGACATAATATTAGGATGCGGTAGATATCGCAGCAGGAATCATAACTCATTATAGAGATACTTCAGATGTTCGGTGTTTGATTTAAATATGAATTGCTGCCTTAATCCAACTACCTCTTCTACAAACCGTACAAGATTTATGTTCTCATGAATCTGGCGCACGTAACGAAGACAAGAGATGATGAGCGTGTTAACGTCCGAGGGACGTAAAAACTACCTAGGTGGTAAATACATAGTCGCGCACAACTAGCGCGTACGACGTCTGGAGTACCCTCCCTTAGGGAGGGCAGAGCCTCGCGAAGACGAGAGATATCGACCTCTTCGAGCCATCGTTCTTTGGGAATGTCGAGCCATAACTTTTGGAGTGTCGATATCGAAAAGGCCTCTCTTCCACAGTCGAATGCCGGTATCATAAGAAGCTCCATATCTTTAAGACTCGAGTTTATACTGGTGAAGACGAGTGGCGAACCAAATGGCAGTTTACGATAACGAGTCAGAAAGTATGGATCCCGGGCACATTGTTCATCCAGTGCTCGGCAGAGGTGGCGTGATATCCCCAGCCTAGCCAATGCCCGATTATCTTGCAAAGATACGCTAAGATTTGAATCCAAGTCTTGACGCAAGTAAGGTGGATATTGGAGTTGATCACAGATGAAACCATCAATGCGCAAAGGTTCGAGATCATTCAAGAGATTGAGGGGCACGATGAAGAACTGCGTTGCGCAGGCTGTTGCACCGTCAACCCCCCCATTTCGAATCAGAGGTGTCGAGGCTGTCGACACTATTCTTCGGGTTTAAACGGGATTCACTTCAGTCAACCGTGTTGCGCTTTGCTTTATGCTGACGGTAGTATCGCTTTAATTGTTCATGCTTGAGAACGAGGTATGGCCGAGAAAGAAAATCGGTCGCTACGCTACTGAGTTCCATGTCAACTTTGCGGTGTATACGTTTAGGAAATACGGGACGAGGTTTTGGTAGCTTGGTCCTTGCTTTCTGTGCCTACCTAAAGTACAACACCCGGTTGTATCATGAGAATGA
Source organism: Annulohypoxylon truncatum (assembly GCF_022578515.1). Lineage (NCBI taxonomy): Eukaryota > Fungi > Ascomycota > Sordariomycetes > Xylariales > Hypoxylaceae > Annulohypoxylon > Annulohypoxylon truncatum. Next base: position 16,409 of record NW_025953857.1, read on the forward strand.
GCAAGTTGCGTGTTCGGCGTCTGCGGGTCTGGAGATCGGACCGAATTGGTGGGTATGCCGATGGAAATCGCATTGGATTTGATATTTAGCTGAAAGAAAAGAGGCTTGGGATCGACGACGCCATCACTGTGTTCGGGATGTCCTGTGGGAGACAAGAGACGAAAATGGACATGCCTAGAATATTACTTACATAAATTGATGTCACATTCGGCACACGCGTATTAATTAGTATTGAAATAGTGCGCTTCCGTATCGGCCATGCCGTGCAGTGCGCGTATCCCCGTGGGGAGTACCGACCCAGGTACCAAGTATCCTTCGTCTGCATCTCTAGCAGTTCCCTGGTAGTTAGTCAATCGCCTTTAAAGAAGGCATCGTAATCAACTTCATATTTCGCGTTTTATGGATCATTTACTATCAATAATATAAACAATTTAAATCTAAAAGTCTTATGCTAAAGATCCGTCAATACCGGGACCCACCTCTCCGGCCGGTTCGAGGTAACTTTGAAGAGTTTCCCGGACGTCGAGGTCCATAAATTACGGCCCCATATGCTACACAAAATCGGCGCATCTTCCGGGATTAGGCGAATAGAAGTATCGCGAATCCTCGTCCGCCAACCAATGAAACTATGGTGAATTCCCAGGCCTTGACGCAGTTCGATCATAAAAACAATGGAAAACCAAAGAAATCCTCATATTAAGAGGATACCATGGGTGGCCACTAAACATCCAAGCCCGGTTATAATTGGTGACAGCATGGATGGCAATTTGACGAACAATGTACAGGACATAGAGCTTCCATATATCTCAGGTCTCCCTGGCAGTTCATCAGATAACTCCATACCCACCGAGATTCTCACCAGTTCCATCGTACCAAGGTCGCTGCTTCGTGATATATGGGCCAGTCCTTTACCCCAAATTGAAGACATATCCCACAAACCAAAAACAGAAACTCTGGGGGGCACGTCATCTTCGGTGGCTAACGGCTCTGCGGAAGGACCCGATATTCCATCCAATACTAATAACGGCCATAATATCAGCGCTGTAGCTCAGACCAACGACTTGGACGCTATTAATTCATATGGAATAGGCCAATACCAGAGCTCCGTTACAAATCATGTATCGATACCTTCAAACAGGTTGCTACTTGCCCCACGACAAGACAAAGGATCAGTGCTTGTTAATGCTGAAGAGCATATAACATGCGAGCGAGACACCAAACCTTCCGGGCCGATAAGTAAAGTGTGGAACGTTCCTCGTGTATGTATACTTCATAGGGGCTAAGCGAAGTGGTTAACTAAAGGAGAATCGGTAGAGAACGCGAAATCGAAAACGTCGATCAAACGATCACGAAAATGTTACTCCTCATTTAGATCAAGGTAGTCAAACAGGACGTCGCGGCGCACGATCCGGAAACCAGCCTCGTCTTCGAGGAGCATTTACAGATGATGCACTGCGGGGGATGACGGCTTGGACCAGAGAGCTTAAGTCATGTATTCGCTGTAGAATGCAGAGGAATAGGGTATTATTATGGCATTATTGTTGATTATAGAAGCCCTACTGACCGGCTTATAGTGCCGTCCTGACGACGGAAACCCAAGTGGACCATGCCTAACCTGCCTCGAGTTGTCTAGCCGCAAAATCTCTCAGTTGCCTTGCCTCAGGTGGATCATCACCGATGCATGCATATACCGCGAACAATCCGCTCCATATCAAGGCTTCACCAAAAGGTGGCAGTCAATGGATATAGTTGATATTCAGGATTGGGCCTCAGATGAGGTTAAAACAATCCACGTTTCCCAGGCTTTTCTCAATGCCCCCTATACTATCGAGGTGAGGGAATTCATTCCTCAGGAGGGAGACTTAATCGAGGAAAAGTGGACGGTTGATGGTGAGATAAAAAGACACCAAGTACCGCGATACGCTCTTGTGAATATGGAGAAACATGCGGAAGATCTTCTATCATTCATCAACAAGAACGTAGGGCTGTACATCATTGGAGCGGTTGACAAGGAGGATGATCTTATATGGCAGACTTATTACACTGCGTTCAAACACGCCAACGGAGCCAAGGTGAGTTTTTATTGATATCTAAACCATTCTAAAGTCATCATTGACCTTGCCATATACACATAGACAGTAGAAGAACGCGTTGTCCTACTGAATTTGTTTCGGCTTTGGGTAGCTCTATATAAAACCAGCAATATTCATCACATCTGCGGAGATGATAAGCTGGGATGTGAGCCCATAACCGATCCACAAAGTCCATGGTTTAATCTCGTCCCCATACCTGCTGTCATCATTGCCCAAAAAGAATGCATTATATATACGAAGATATTCCAGCCACTGAGCAAGAAGATCCTCCGCGATCTCCAGCATTTAGTACTATCCAATAAGCGGCAATATTGGTTGACAATCTATCTGACGATTTTCATCCTCATGCACAGTTGTGCCATGATCACTCGGCGCGATGAGGAAACAGCGAGACAATACAACCTAAAGGTTAGTTGACATTTACATATCAAGCTTGTTGTTTCTTACATACCTTCTAGGAACGATTCGCCAATCCAATTGGCATCTCCGCTCACCATATCGCCGCTCAAATCATGCTCGCCCATTTCAATTATATCAATTCCGGCTTTCGACCATTCCAAATTGTGCTCGAGCCTTTCGGTCCCGAGAAGCTAAAGGAAGCTGGCCATCTGACTGACGAACAAGCCGAATTTGTGCGCTCCACAGCGTTGTGGGTTAGGAATAATGGTACAAACCAATCACTCTCTACAGAGAAGTAGTATCTAACTCAGTCATAGATGGTCTGCTGCAGAAAATACGGGAAGATAATAATTCAGGTCATACCTACTATTGGATTTCCCAGATTTACCAAGAAATCTGGAAGCCGGGTCCAATAGGATAACTCTGCTACCACATACTCACAGTTTCTAAGTCATTGGGAGATAGGTAGGTAATTATTAAGCAACACTCCCACGGTAGGCGACTTATCGGGAACCCAAGTCGTGATAATATTTACCAAGGTCTGGACATGAGGGGCAAAGTCAACAGGGAATTTTCAGCACAACCTAAAAAGAAAAATCATGATAATCATAAAGTCATAGGTACCTAAATATATATTCCACGTATTGCGATGTCTTTCCTTCACCTTCTTGACATCCAACCTAGTGTCCAGAAAATTAGACTTAGATAAAAAGTTACTCCAAGAGAAAGAACAGGAGTCAAATAGGAAATCCTAAAGAAGCACTCATTACCTACTCAGGGTTTTCTGACTCTGGATTAGTCGCAGGATCCAGCAACACGCAGGATTATGCCATCCTTCTTAGGCGGCTCCAGATCCCAGAAAGACGTCCTCTCCTCGTCCTCGAAAACTCTCGCCCACGCAACTCGGAGGCAGCGCGGCAAACGCCAGCATTCCTTGTCGTTGTGAAGCCACAGCCTAACGAGGTGTCGGTAAGTGTCGCCGTCGTTACGAAAGGCCTCGCGCCTATGAAGGACAGCCATGTTGTTCACAAATCGTATATCCCCCTTTTCCATGGTTGTCTTGATCTCGAATTTCTTGGCGACGAAGTGCACTGCATCGAGCGCCTCGGCTTGCGCTTCTGTAAGGCCGGGAATCCCCGGTGTGCGAGGGTCGAAGGGTGGGTGTCCACAGAGTAGACGTCGGCCGAAGGACATGAGAATCTTGTCGTCGTAGTTATATAGGAGAGCCCGTTTGTAGTAAGGCGGGTCCCGGCTGAACCTGTAACATCGAGAGTCAAAGCTTAGTCTGGCTTTGCCCTAGATACGTTAGGCTAAGTATACTTACGTATCAAATGGCCAGTCTGGCTTAGCTAGAACGTGGATCAAATCCGGCCGTGTAGCAGCGAGTTCATTGTACACGGTCCAGGAAGAGGCTAGGATACTTCGACCTCCCTCAACTGCAAGGCTACGTGTGAATAGGCAAAGTGTATCCGTGACAGTGTCGGTATGAAATGGCTGATAAAAGTGAGTTTGGCGTATGTAAAAGTGATTGAATTGTATAAGGCTTACCTTGTCTTCGCCATACTGATCATCCACGTCATTACGCTTGATCACATGGACTTCAAAATGTAAGTATATTTCAATTACCTGGTCTTGGATGAAGGTGACTCACGGAGCATCGAACCTCTCTGGTCCTGCTTTCCACGGCGTTCAGCAATGTAGCTAGATATGCCAAGATAGACGATTGTGAGATCCTCCAAAGAGTACGCCTCTGGGTCAAGCCCTCGTACGATGGAGAATCCGCGTCCGCGGTATACGTCTTGGCAGATCTGGTCGAGGTGTGCACCGAGCTTAGGTAGAGGGAACGTCGCTTTTGTGATTGCCTCACCGTCCAGCCCCTGGTCTGACGTTATATCAGTAGGTAATAAATTTTAGAAGTTTCAGTATTGCTAAGTAGGGACCTACCTTTGAAATAAGCCAGGCCACTGTTTATTTCCTCCTTGTCCTCGCTAGTGAGATGATATATGTACTGTGACTCGTCTTTGAAGCTTGATTGGTCCCAGACAAGAGGCCCTTCTAGTTTCGTGGGCCAATCCTCCGGGACTTTGGTCTCGAGGTCCCCAGCCTGTCGACGAGCCGCCTCCCTAGCACGATACTTATCCTCGTCAATATCATAATGGATATCTGCGTATTTCGTTGGGATTGCTGGAGGTTCCGCCAACTTCAAGCCATCGATGTGAAATCGAGTTCGAAGCCCAGGAGAGTAGTATTCCTCCACTAAATCCGGGTTTCTGAAACTCCGGATATCAGTGGGAAACATGACATCTGCCGTAGGAGCCATAACTTCTAGAGGTGTCGATGATGGGATTTTGAATAGAACGAATAATAGGTAGGTAGGTTTGATTGAACTAGGTAGTCTTTTTCTTATCTCAAAAAGCGTGGAAAATTGAGAGTCGGTCACTAGGTAATCTTTGCAATCCTCATCCTCTTTTTATGCTTACTTGCTTAGAGGTATTATGAGGCTCAGTTGTGCAGTGCCACGCATAAATTCCATTTTCCACATATCCGCCATTCGCCATTGATAACAGATGAAGTCCCAAATGACGGTTGTACAAATGTAGGATGGGATAGACTATGCGAAGCCGTGGTTGGTCCTCGAAAAGGCTATAAATTAGGAAAGATGTATATTTGCTCTCTACCCACCTATCATTGAAGGATTCTCTACACCTCATGAGTGGGGTCGTGGAGAAGAAGCACGTTTGCTCGCCTCTTACAGGTCCGAACCTTTCCGCAGAGCCTCATTTTATTCATGATTTTCAGTTGTTCAGGCCATCGTACGTAGTAGAATAAGCAAGCCGGCAGCATCTCTCGCAATAAACTCAATGGCATGCTGGATGTGGGCGGCCGAAAATGGAAGTATTCAAAATCCATGACGAAAGGTAGCGAATTAACAAGTTCCTAGTTATTGCGAGATGTCATTCTGCAGAAACGACGACAGAATAACAAGGCTATTTCAGTTCAGAGAATGGTCGAGATCAGTGTTATCATGGCCAACATGACCAAGCTTACGCAACCATCGCCATCTCATGACATGATTCAGGTTGATGTCTACGTGGGGGTGATAGAATTTCATAAAGATGAATCTATTACGCCATTGATTCCATTGATAAAGCCAAGAAAGCGGCATTAGTCCATGTAGTATCTATCAGTTACTGAAGAGCCGCAAAGTGGACGTAGCTAACAAGCGACTAGATACGGTGCCTAGCAGTATCATCCCTCCGGCCGTCAGTGACAATGCAAATCTACCAGGTAGGTAGCAACTACCCCCTTAAGCAGATCACTTAATGGTAACTATGTGTTGATGTTTAATTATTAAAGCAGGTAAATGGGATCTATTCGAAGATACTTATTAGGTAGCATTTAGTCATGATGCCCGTCCTCTAATTATCTCTAAAGCTCTTGGATGTGCTTTTGACTAGGTAAGTTTTAAGTAGGATACTAGGAATCTTCATAAACAGCACAAATTGTTAGTTTCGAAGATTGAGAAATCCTACAGCTTTATATTAATGGCTAGGAAACTGGGTGGGTTGTCCAGGGAAGTTGAAACATCTTAATAGGTATCTTCCGTGGTTTTCATAGCAGTAGGAAAGAAGTAGCATCTGATTTAATGGTAACTACCTAGCGGGTTAAGTAATGAGTGTCAAAGGTAAAATATTAATGTGTTGATTAAGGGGTAGGCTCCGTCACTGAAGATACAAGCACCGCAGAAGAATATCATGGTCCAGGCATTGACTCGCCGTTCATGTTAAGAAGTGGCAAAATACACTTTTCTAGTTATTGTAGAATACAAACCAAAATATGCGAGCGACGATTTTTAGAGCATCCGCGAAATCAAGCAGGGACGATGTCTTTAAGTCCTGCTTTCTCCTGGAACGCCAAGTAGGTGTATATTTCTTGAAACTCGGTACAGGGCCTACTTGACGAAAGCCTGTACCTATCAAATAAGATCCTGAAGGAGAGACATAGAAGTTTATATAAGGAACATGGCTAGGTATTAGCCAATTTTATGCTGCAGAAGCCTCACGTATATAGGTACCTATGCACCACATAAAGTGTAGGCTACTTACGAGCAGTGAATGGGAAAATGGCATATCGAATTTACTACTATTGTAAGCCCCATAAACCAAGGTCTTAACATAAGTAGTAGGTAGGAACTATGGATTGACTCGTAAGTTATGGTTGTGAGGTGCGATGTTGCCCGGATGTAAGGTGGTGATATTAATGCGGATCCCTATTTAGGTACCTACCTACCTGTGGTTGAGGTGAATTTAAATTCATTGCCAGCTGGTCAGCCCCATAAGAGCCGCTAATGGTGATCTTGCCGTTCGGAAAGACCGTGGTCCGGAGCAAAGCCTACTCTTCACGTACCTACATCACAGCCTTTAAGCATGGCATATTGCTTGCACATATCGGGAAGAACCAACTAGTTTCAAGTTAACTTATAATTGGAATCAAGAAGGATAATAATCGGGATAATGTACGATTGAGAAACACGAATTAGACGTGTTGAATGCAACCTGAGGATGTTCTTCACGATTGTAACTGTCTGGGTATTTCCTGCATTTACTTTTTCGCATTTCAAGGCTTAGACTAGCCGCCGGAAATCAGAGCACTCATTGTCCCGCACGAGTCAGCAGGGAGGTTTCACATGGCTGACAGCCAGTCTGCAAGGGCCAATCCAACCGTGGTGGTCCCCCCCTTGTCAGAGTGTGATTCGCCTCTATGTGCGCACCAATCAATAAAGCAACCCACTGTGGCTCCTGGAGGCCAAGAATTGCGTCCGCTGTCGAAGCACTGGCCCCCACTTCATATTCCCATCGCCTTGCTCTTCTATGCCCAGCTTCATGGTCGTAAATTATTAATCTGTTAAGACCGTTGTCCTTCTGAAGATTTGCATATAGTAGGCGGATACCCTAAGCCTACATACTTGTTCGCTCGCTAGACCGAGCGGTAGCTGCAGCAGTCGGGCCGTCTTGGAGATCGTCGTTAGTACTCCGCAATGACAGACAGTGGAAGTACATGGATTTCCTCACTGCGACCTTCGAGGGACGTTGTGACCCCTAAGATCACCTAGAGTAGGAAATTTGTTGCGAAAAAGATTGAATTTTTGTCTCCTTCCTAACTGTGTGTCTCGTACGACCGCATGCCGCAGACTTAATATGGTAGAGGATTTACTGAATTTCCGAATCGGCGTAGGACCAAGCTTATGTCTGGTCCATGTGGCCAGCACCTGCGCATTATCCGATATTATTACATGCCAGCCAACCATCCATGCTACGTAACACACACACAGAAAAGAGCAGAGTCGAGAACTGAGCTGTGATTGGCTCGCAGTCGCTGTCTCAGAAGACCACAACGTGGCGATCTTAACGAACTACGATTCTTAAGAAAACAGGGAATTCTCTTCAACGGTATCATGGAAGGCTATGCCGCGGCCTTCAAAAACATGCCATGAAGGATTCATAGAGATACATATAACAAGCCAAGAACCGACAAGTATGCCGAGTATATCGAACATAGGTGCTTAGCACAAGAAGTGCTTGCCTAGGTACCTACCTACCCTTGCCGCCATGTTACATTTTGGTAGCCTACCTCCCAATCCACCTCACAAACGGACCAAGCCACATACTATGGGACTCCCCCACGGCGTTACTAGCATTAGTCCTACATATTTTAACCTTGAATAGTTCCCGCCCCCGTCGCTGTCGATCCCTTATCCGAGGTCCCGCATCCTTCGCTGACCGATTTAGCGCTTTAAAAGGAAAACATTGAGAAACAATAGTGAGAGCCTGCTCATTTCCAAAAGAAAAACCTTCCATATATGTACCAAGACATCAGGGGTCATCTATGAATAACTATTGTTTTATTTGCCATGTAGTGTAACGTCTGCTCTCATGCCATCTCAATTTATCTCGTAGTTGATCTCATCACAGCACTGCCTCCTCAGATGAACTAATGGGGCCAACTGCCGAGACTGAATCTTCAGTGGTTCGATCGCAAATCTGCGTTTTCGTAAGCGCTGTCTGAGGAAAGAGGCGTATGGCTGGCGTTGATCCACATCTTTATCTTATTATCCTGGAGAGAAACGCACGGGGCGCGCGCGAATCAAAGCCGTCTCACTTCCCCAGGCTTCTTCCAACTCCATCGACAATTATCTCATCACATACATACTGTATTGTCCCGGGAAACCCTAGGGCTTCTCAGCCCTGCCAATGTCCGACCCGCTATCGCCCTTTTGCGATATATCCTGAAGCCTGTCGTCGGACATCTTCACGGTGCGGCGCATCCCGGTGTCCTTCGCGATGCCGTCGGTTCTGCGCCGTGCCTCTGAGGGGGCAGCGCAATCCGCGCCGATGGGAATCGTCGTCACCCCCTCGAATTTGAACCCGATCCTACAGATGACGACTTGGTTACTTCTCGCGTTGACTTCACTTATGCTATGTTTTCGCTTCTTAACCAAGTTTTTCTTGAAAACGAATCAGCGGTTCGGATGGGAGGAAATAATGATCAGTGCCGCATTTGTACGTGAAAATATGGATATCTTCCGAGGATGATCGGTGAAGTTTCCTGTTGAACTAACACTGAGGCAACTAGCTCGCTGGCCTAGGTGAATCCGTCACGTTTCTCGTTCCCGAAGGTGAAATACTGGGCAAGGAACGACATGACATCTCCGACGATGAACTGACAGCGGGGCTCAAAGTATGCATTTGCCACCAAGTGGTTTCTTTCCCATGTCGGGACTAACTACGATCATCCAGGCTCAATACGCCGGAGAATTACTTTATATCCTTGCTCTTGGACTTGCGAAACTGTCGGTCTGCACGGGATTAGCTACATTATCGCCAGATACGAGTCATCGCCGCCTCACTTCCATATTTGTCATCGCGGTCGTAATTTGGTCGCTGGTAGCTTTCATCGGAACAGCTTTTCAATGTGGAGGTCACGGACCATGGGAACAGGGGGATATTAAGTGCCTGGATAAGGTAAGAGTTCACATCAAGGAGGAGATCAAGATCCGTTTGAGACCCAACACTGATCATCTGCTTAGCACGCATTTCTGGAATACGTGGGAATCACGAATATTTTAACGGACGCTGCATTAATTGCTCTTCCGACAACTGTTATATATCCTCTCAAGATGTCTGTCAGGACGAGAATCACCGTCCTGTCGTTCTTCTCCGTGCGAATATTGTATGTATCTTGAACATCTTTCTAGCAATAAACCCCTCCAGAACTGACAAGTTTAAAGGGCCATTGCAGCAATGATTTCCCAGCTCATCTATCTCCCCCGCCTCTTCGAAGACGACTTTACACTGCGAGGATTTCCGTATTGGTTGAGCATGCAGTTTGTGCAGTTCGCAAGCATATCGGCAGCCTGCGCTGCGTACTTTTGGCCCTTCCTCCGATCCCTGCGAAGCGGTCTTATCTCAGCCGACAACAAAGCCTTCACGTCCGAATACGCGCTATCTAAGCTTCGTGGATCAGCTCGGAACGGTGCGAATGTAGATATGGTGTCGGGTACCTCCTCCAAGAGCAGAGATCGAAGCAATTATATCAAGATTACTACCGATAACACGGTGACTACGAGTGAACGAGGCCAGGAACAAGGGAATAATCAACCTATTGGAAGCGAGGGTTATATGAAGGATTGGTGACGGCGGCAGGAAGCAGCAGTGTAGCATTCACCTCGAGCTAATCTACCTGAGCTTTCTGCGACTTTGAACCATCGGCCCCTACGATTAATCTCAGCGATACCAAGGGCATTAGAAATATCAACAGCGGCAGATATACATGACGAAGCCATAAATACACTGCTTCCTGTTCGGCCCACATGTTATTCGGACCAGAAAACATCTGCATAAAACATATCTTGGTTCGAAATAGGCAACCCGGATCCCGCAGCGTGTCACCGGGTGTTTGGTCACATTCGCCCAGGAAGCTATAAATCTCGGTATATCCAGAGACCGGACCAACACAACAGTAGCACCGTATCGCTTCTCCACTTCATCGAGGCTCCCTGAAAGAAGTCGGCAGAGCCACGTCTTATCAGGACCCGGAAACAAAGAGTAAATCGTGGAGTTGACTGGGGGGATCCTTGGTTGAAGATCTTAATCATGTAACAACAAATACGAACATATGCATCGACATCGGTAGACGATAGAGACCCAGGGTTTGAGGTTAAGTGATTATGTCTTAAAGTGGACTCGGGATCCTAGAAAATGTACGACTTTACGACGGGTAATGAGACATGGATTGCTTCTGAGTATTGTTCATACTTTGTGAAAAGGCCCAGATACCAAATGACTATGCCCTATTATTGGCCCCACGGGGTGACGATATTATTTTCTAGTTACTCATCACACTAGGAGATATATACGTCCTTGGGCTTCCTGATACACTGTAATCGTGTTTATCAGGTTTCTATACATTGCCTTATGAAAGAAAAGAATATTTTTACAGGGCGCAGAGCCTGTCTCATCTCACTGTTCTCAGCTACTCATATCAATTGGGATCCTTGTCATTTACCATCATTTTCATCGTCTCACGTTCTCAGTTCCTGAATTTGGACTCGTATAGTCCCAAAATGGCTGGGTTGAAACATATGAAGGCCTTCACTCATGATAATCAAGGATACTCTTGTTAATATTCGTCTCCCAGGAGAAACAAGTGAGCTAACAGTTTGACTTGCTATGCTCACACGATACTATGCACAATGGAATGAGATTATAAGACAAGGACGGCAAGTACCGATATAAAATCGAAGGAGATGACATCGTGTGTGAGATGGAATGGCCCAGATGGCTAGGCGCAGGGACAGCTTCCAAGCGAAGACACGAAAAATATAAATCGCCGTAATTGATTTTGCGAATTAGGTGAAAGGCGCCAGACTCTCTTATGAATTTGAAGGTATCTTGGTAGGGTATGTTTACACGGATCTCCTCTGAAAAGGGTACCTAGCCAGTTTCAATATTACGCCACTATCCTCGGCTTTCAGGGTATGATTCATCTTACGTGAGCACTTACGATTTCTTGCATTAATCAACCTTAAGCTACCTACACTGTGCATCCGACGTTCGGAGGCTTGCAGAAGCGGCTTTTCAGTTGTGTAACACCTTTCGGTACTCAACGGAGTCACTGAACGAAGTATAGCATGGCGTTCCTAAGAGTGTGGAAATGATGTCTTATATATAAAGACCAATAGAACAATAATATGCCAACCCTCAAATTCCAGTCGATTTCGGAATCTTGTCTTCGAACGATATCTGCAATAGATCCAACGCGCCCGTACCTTCCTACTCTGCAAGTATCACGAACATAAACATCCCTACTATCTTAACAAGCTCCATCCCCCATCATTATAGAAGAGCTACCAATTTCAATTGGCCCGCTACAAGGCGTCGCATAGAATTCAAATCACGGCTAGGGTAACCCAGAACCAGGCCTCCCAAGAGGTAAGATTGAAATATGCGATATCGTCGTCTCGCAATGCCGCCTTCAGCGTAAGTTTCTATCTTTGGTACCTGCCTCGGTATCGTCAGCCCTACAGAAGCAAACGACGAAGATACAGTTGTCGGCTAGATTAAGCCATTCAAATTTTGCATTTGATATGACTGAAAACTTAGATGGACAGGAAGTGATGTAAAGGCAGCCCGACCCGCATTCAGGGCTCAGGGGTTCAGGGGCTCGCCCTTATTACCAATGATGACTAAGCAAAATATCATAGGAGTTTTTTTGAAGGTGAATAAGTATTAGTATAAACATTTAGCTTGTCTCATATATAAAATTGAGCTACGGTACATTGCTATTTATATATGAGATATTGTGAAACTCTCGGGTTATCAGAGAGCGAAGATTATCACGGACATAATAATTGGAAACATGCGAACGTATTGGTAACTATTGGGTTGGTGTAACTTGTGTAGATTGATTGTTGTTCGAACTGATAGCAAATAGAATCCTCCATATTTATAAACATCGCACTACTAGTTCAGAGAAGGCGCGCACATGCTATTGTGATTCAATGGATGGGATGAGATATAAGAAGCACAATCGCCCATTTGAGTCACCTGCCTTTAGTGATCTTTAAAATGAAATGTTAGTAGACGCCCGTCATTTAATATAAATGTACCGTATCTTATCGACTCTAACCTTTATCCGATGTTCGTTTCTATCATATCAAGATATTTGACAGGTATGAAAAACCAGAAAGATTTGGAAAAATAGGTGGTACAATAGGCCTAGGCATGTACTTGAATACGAGCTAGAAAGCTGTTAGGTGAAGTAAGGTGGCCTTGCAGTTCGCCTCCCTACTCCATAGCTACACAAACGCGGTACTACGAGAATTTGTGCCTCCGTCACACTTATGAAGCGTTTTCGTCCAATGCCACGTTTTGTCTCCATATAATTACGAAAAATAACTCTCGAATATTTAGATTTGGAGAATGCCGGAGGTTTCCTAACTTCATCATCGAACGATAGTGGTAATAGCCCCTTCACATACTGAAATGAGGGCTGTAATAACCCGTGGAGACTGTGGTTAGCGGTCATCGCCGAATTTTATGTTCTATATCATAGCCATATGTTGTATGACACATGTCGTGTCTCTGACAATTGACCGATATTAGCTCGCTCTGAACGTGCGTAGAAGTAGAGCATACAATCCGGAATTGCCATCTATCTGAGAGTAGAAGTATCTTCCGTTCCGGCTGTACTTACCTAAGGAAGGCGCGCGGGTCTTGTTCCAGTCTTACTGTGTGGTTCCTCAGATGCATACTGTCAGAAGCTTCCTCCATGAGAGCTGGTAGTCAGAGGTATCGGGAGTCGGCCTGTACGAGGCCGCCCTGTTGGCAGCTAGCCCTTAGCTATAGACAAAGGAAGGTTCGTGTATGTATACCGCATTCCCTGGAAGGGGTTAGTTAGAGCTCTTCGCGCAACAGCGTCGTTCTTCCCTAGCTTCTTGGTTCCGCCTCGTGACACATACCTAGGAATGAGGGTATAGTGATTATCGAATCTCGGCTGTTTATTAGATACCTTAACAGATTAACAACATCATAATTTCGTAGTAAATGTATTGGAAACTTGTATCAGAGTTTCTGACATGGCTTATAAATAAACTTGGAAATGGTATACAATTAGATGACGAGCGACTGCTCCCAATTAAGAATCCTTGAGTAGCAACTTGCTGATAACTCCGTCCTTGAAACGGGTGATTTCCATGCTAATCTACGTCGGGAGACACAAGCTCTTCTTCATGTTCCTTAATCTTGACCTCTGTCTCCTTTTTATCCTGATTCTCCCCCGAATTCGGTGTAGCAACATTTTCTCCAGCTTCCTTAGAATCATCCCCAGGTTCTTCCTCTTTCTTGACGGGCTTAATCCGCATCTCTGTTCTTAAAAGTTCTACCTCAACTACCGGGACACCTTCCTTAACCTTTGATTTTAGATTGTCTTGGTCAACATCGAAATATAACGCCCAGAAATCTCCATCTTTAACCGCGAAGAAGCCTTCCCAACCAGCAAATGTTAGCCTGCGATCTTGTCGAGAACAGTCAAAGGGTCCAGGCCAATTGGGCTGTGCCCAGGGGCGTGTGCCAAATTTGAGTTCGTAAGTACTCCGATCAATATAGATCCAGTTCATGATAGGTGGCTCGTCGCAAATTGTTGACACAAGTCCAGAGTACTTCGTATCGGGGTACGGCAGAAAATAGCCTGTGAAGGGATGACCAAAGGCTTGATCATAATCATTTCCAGTGTCAATATAAAGCTGTATTGGACTTCTATTAGTTTACAGGTATCCAGTTTGAGGAGGGAATTCAAAAACACCGACCTTGTCCCCTGAAAGCACTACACGTCTCCCTTCAAGGCTCTGGCTATATTGGGAAGACTTAGGGCAGCGCACTATCAGGTGGTTCTTTCGGCTCCTATGTTCCTTTCTTTTGGAATCTGTCTGAATCTGTCGGATAGCTTCAGAGGTGCCGACGACGGCAGAGAAAGCAACGAGAAAGGTGAGGGGCTGGGACATAATTGCATTTCTGTAAAGGTGTTCCACGACGTCGATATGAGTTGAGTGAGAGAGGAGCTCTTATTTTCCTTCAAGCTTGCACATGTACTCATAGATAAACGACGAATTGCATCGTCTATGGTAGTAGAGCATCTGTACGCTGTGATACAATGGATCTCCCAATAATTTCCCGTCCGCTTCCATCTAAGGTGTTGATATTGAAAAACTAGTGTTCGGGAGTAACATTACCTAGTTGCGTATGCATTGCGCTCTAAGCTCAAGGTTGTGCCTTGCATCAAAAAAGACAGAAGCATGAGCATAGAGACAAACCACGGGCGCCTTCACATCATTTCGGACATTATTTCGGACCTTATTCTCCTTGCCTAGAGAGCATCTCTACCTAGCAATAGCCACTATAGAATGGTCTCGGCAGTGAACTGTCATGCATAGCAGGTGCCGAAGTGTAACTCGTCGAGTTTCCCTTCCAATTAATCGTACGATCAGTCGACATTCTCGGTCTTCTCCTTTTCCATGACGATCTAATGCAGCTATAGAAATTACGAATGCAGTCCTTGCTAACTAATTGCAAACACGTTAGGATCTTATGAGGTGCGAACGATTCTCGATATACGCGCTCGCACAATGGTTTTCCATACCTAGAACGTAACCGCGGATTGTCTAAAGGCACGGTAGTTTTGGCTAAAGGCACGGTAATCCACATTGATTATTTCTAACTCAGGTTAGTCTCATAGATACCTGACCTTATAATACAATGTTTATATAAATCTAAAGTATCTTTTCGATTTTATTATTATTAACACTTCGATCTACTTATTTATAATGTATTCGTTAACCGTTTTTAACTGTCTTTAATAGTTTTCTTATTAAGCTTCCTAGCTGCTATAATAGCAAGGTAATTAAAAAGCTGACGTTTTTTTTTTACAACGTTAATAATAATTATGTAAGTTAGAAAGGGTTATTAAAAGAAACAGCAAAATCAATGAAAAGACTTCTTTTAATACTTAGTAACGCATCGAGAAAATAGTTAAATTTATATAAACGTTACATTATAGATCGGGTATCCATAAGACTAGCCCGGGTTAGGAATAGTCAATATAGATTACCGTGCCTACTATAGCCAAAACCACCGTGCTCTTAGACAGTCCACGTAACCGGCATATCACCCATTAGGGTCCCACTACTAGACTTTCGCATCGTGGAAATATACATAGCTTGCTCATCATAAAGATGGATGAATTGCATAAAGAGCTCTGCCAGCCCCCTCATCATGAGCCCCTTCTTCGGAGATTCAGGCACTCAATACTCATACAAGAGACTCTCAGGTGCTCCAAGGAGACCATGGGCAGCTAGTGATTCTTCATCCATTGAAGTAGTGAACTCTTTCAAGCATCCGCGACCACCTACACCTCCACCAAGAACATCATCGTGGACTTTTTCACAGCGCATCCCCAAGCAAAGACATACCACCCCATCTGAATCGCCTAAGCATCGCTTAAGGAGAACATCAAAGTGGCCGTCCCTCAGGTCCCAAGTTGACTCTTCTCCGACCCAAGACCCTCACACGCTCATAGTTAAACTTAAAAAAATCATGTCTTCACCGTTAGTGTTATCTGCCCCTTTTATATGAATCGTTGACTGACACAGATAGGGGTGGTCCTACCGCCACCACTGGCGGAACTTCCTTAACTGGTCCTGACCGGGATCGGGACCGCCAGGCTACCACGACTGCGAAGCACAGCCTCCCCATGCCGGGCTTGTCCGGGAATGCCAATGGACCAATCGGTAAGTCCTCACCCTATCGACCTTGCTTTGAGACAACTTGTTAAGTCGTTATACTAACTCTAGCGGACCAGGTAACTTACTCAAGGGCCCTGTCGATGACAGTGGTAGGCTCAAGGATGCCGCTCTCTTGGTCGGGATCAAGCTTGATCTTGAGGCTGAAGTCCATGCCACGGCTAGGGTCCGCGGTGACATCGTGGTTGGGTTATATTGATACTCAATTTGGTGATGAGACACAGCTAGATGGTATTAGGGTTGGCTACCGAGTCACCAGTCATGGTATCGTATTCCACTACCTCTCGGGTTGTCAACATACTTCGATATCTGTGGCTGTGATTGTATTGCATATCTGGATTGATGGACCTGAGGGGTTCTGGATTGAAACTACTACATCACTCGCACTCTCGCTCATTTAGGACGGCATTGGGTTGAATCTCATCCCGAAGGCATACGCTGCTACAGCAACACTATCAGACATTCTTTTAATATGGATTATACTATCAGGAGACTATTTTTGGATTTGCAACTAAGCCACATAGTGAACTTCTCGGAAATGATGCAGTGACCTGAAAAGTAGATGCATTCACGACATTCTTGGGCCGAGCTTGGAAGGTCTTGGAGCTGTGGAAGAGGTTGAAGACTTAGATGTTAACTACTTCTTCGTTATGTTGGCGTACGTACCTAGTAAGCTGTCGTTTGGCTACCTGCCTACCTAGGTACCTAATAATTAATATTCCATCGTTTCTCGAAGACAACTCAATGTGGAGAATTTAAAGTATCAGACAGGGTGAATTAAACGACTATGTCCAACTGGAAAGTAGGGTTGGTCGGAGGAAGCCGAAGGAATTGAGAACAACATAAAGCAAGGCTAAATTTCAAAGAAAAAGATGCCCTTAAAGGTCAACATCCTACGAGTGAAAACGCGTCGACCTGGCTGATGAGTTGTTCGCAAGGTGTCATCTTGTCAGGGGCATAAGTGGAGAGGGAGAAGCAGGCGCTAGCCTGCGGCTAGCTAGCGGCTAGCCCGCAGATATATAAGGGAGGCTTCGCCCCCCTTAGATTTAAGAAGGGTTGCGCGATACTTTAGTCACTAATCTACCCATTTGCTACCTACCTACTACCTCTCACGTTGACTTGCCGCCCACAACCTGACACATCTATTCTTGACGAACCGAATGTACTTAGTAGGAGCCACCTCAAAGGGTTAGTTACTAAGATTCGAGTGTCTATTGACGGAATTGTCCAAAGAAATTCAATATGGAACTTATCATTTGGCCCTTTAAGAGTTTATCGAGCAAAAATAGAACCTCAGCTCCCAGTCCAGGTAGTCGGCGTTCGAGTCTGGTCAAACCATCTCTAAACTACCTGATCAGGATAAGCTATCCAGCTGCTAGCTTCTCCTCCTGTCCTATATCTTCTCTAGTTTCTCGGAAATAACCTGCTTTACTTCATCCAAACTAAAAGTCTCCAGTGGTAGCTCTGTCCATAGCACTTGTTGTGCGACACCCTGATAGATCATTGGCTCCGTTCCGTACAGAACTCTCCATCCCGCCGCTGTAGCAATTTCGAAGAACTCGGTCCTAGGTTTAGGGTGATAACACATCTCTAGAACGTAGCCTTTGTTCTTACTTGAAAGAAATGTGGTGATGATATTTCTTGCAATGATCTCCCCCTCTTCTCTTGGTGGGAAGTCGGGAACAGTACCAACGATTAGAACCGGTGCTTCTAGAGCCTCGGCCATTTCTACCGATGATACGTGGATGAGCTCACCCCCAAACCCCGTAGCCTTTAGAGATTTAATCACCTCTGTGACCTCGCTTTCAAGCCTGTTCACTAGATATATCTTGCTTATTCCAAGCCATTTCCACAGTGCGTATATAGCAGATCTACAAGCCCCGCCTCCCCCTATTACGAGGCCTGGTTTTCCCGTAGAGTGCTCTAGTACGTCTGGGAAGTTCTGCAGAAAGGATTCTCGCACACCAATGCAATCCGTATTGGTTCCGATATACCTAGGACTTCCATCAAATGCTCTGCGGATAAACACAGTATTGATGGCTCCAATGACCTTACCCTCCGCAGTAACTTCATCTACAACCGACATCATGGATACCTTATAAGGCATTGTAACAGCGCAACCAATTACATCAGGTGCTTTAAGTGAAGGGATAAATCTCGATGCATCTTGCGTTTCCATGGGTGAATACGTCCATGGTAGCGAGAGCCCCTCGAAAATTTTCGCGTGTAATAGAGGGGCTAACGAATTGTGGAGTGGATAGCCGAAGAGAAAGGTTCGCAGTGGTTTTGAACGGCTTGATTGATCAAGTGCGGATGCTCCATATTGGTAAGATGACTCAAGTATGCCCACTGGCTCATCGTTCTCTAGCATTTTGTAAAATTTGATGGGAGATATTGAGATGTTAAAGGCATCCAGTTCAGAGTAGTTCTTGTTAGATCTTAGTCTCCCCCCACGAAAAGACGGGGGTTATCGCGTTAGTGATAATTCGGCTAGCTCTAACCCAAAAAAAAAAAGTTGAAGACATCAAATGAGTGTAGGGAATAACTCCAGGGAATATGTACCTCTTATATGAAATAATTGTAGGGAATAACACACCCCCACTAACAATCTCGGTCAAGTATTGACAAAACATTCAGAACGACTAAAACCATCTCTACGGAATGATTGTTAAGGCCATGGAAAAGCATCGATTATGCAACGAAAGATGATTAAATCATATGTACTTCATATACCCATCGTTATTTCATATCCTTGGCTAGCGGAATAATGCTCAACACAATTAAGCGACCTAAACCCCCTCAACATTAGAATGCTCTGCGTCGTCCTTCAAGTCGGTGACATTCTCCGCAGCCCGCTGCGAAGCAATTATCTCGTCTGCTTTCTTTCGTTGAGTGATAGCGAGCCCTTTGACGTTGAATAATACGTTCATCTCTTCGAGGGACAGTCCTTTTGTCTCTGGCATAAAGAAGAAAACTACCAAAGCACCAACAATCAAGAAGCTTCCAAAGAAGAAAAATGTCCCATATGTGATATTCGTCATCATGTAAGGAGTGGAGTACACGATGATGAATTGGCCCAACCATTGTGTACATGTGGTGAAGAGAAGACACAAGGATCGAATTCCCGTTGGGAATATCTCGGCGCTTGCAGAGGTTAGCTAAATAAGACGAAAAAGAATAGATCTGTCGAACTCACCAGAACACCCAAGGGATACCATTCCAAGAAATAGCATAGAACACGGCGAATACGTAGACCATAACGATCGCGACGTAAGCGCCGCCGTCTTGCACAACGGTGTGCTCGAAAGAACCAGACACTTTCGAGTACGCGCCGAGATAGAACATCGCAATTATTGCGCCAGCCGAGCCGATCAAAATGGGGTTTCGGCGTCCTAGAGTGTCAATCCCGAAACATATGAATATCAAGGTTGTCATGGCCTTGACGATGCCAAAGACTCCCGTAGCCAAAAGACCGACACTGGTTCCCGAAAAGCCAATGGATTTGAAAATCTTCGGGGAGTAATAATTGAGCGCATTGATGCCGCTCAAGTTCTGTAGCATCATTATGCTCATCCCCAGGATTAATCGGACGCGGTTACCCCTCTGCATGATCTCTTTCAACTTCGCACTGAGAGGGCGTGTGGCACCCAGTTCAGATTCGTCATGAAGCTGCTGTTTGATAGAACCAACTTCCCACGCAATATATCCATCGTCTTGCGGTAGAGAGCGAATACTGCTAAGGATCTTTATCGCTTTATCCGTATCTCCAGTCTTAATGAGCCAACGTGGTGACTCGGGATGGAGCAGCATGAGTATGACGAGCAAGGTTCCCGGAGCAAGCTGCAGTGCAAAGGGGATTCTCCACTGGGCATCCGATGTACCGGGTATGTTTTCATTAACCCCATAGTTTATCCAAAATCCTATGATTTGGGAAAACTGGCAAACTGTCTCGAATATACCCACCAGGCGGCCTCGAATAGCGGGAGGCGAACATTCAGATATATACTGTGGAACGACAAGAGTTGCTGCCCCAACACCAAGGCCTATAAACAGTTCAGATTTGTTCTGAGGAGAACGAACGCCCTAATATAATAGATATCTTACCTGTTAGAGCTCGACCGGCATATATCATGCCTAGGGAGCCGGTAGAAGCCACCTGGATAATAGTGCCAACATTGAAGACCACTCCACAGGCAATGAGGGGGAACTTGCGGCCAAACTTTTCGGCCAAGAAGGACATGAAGATGGCGCCGAAGAAACATCCCGCTTGAAAGGTGCTGAGGATGTTGGCGGACAATGCGGCTGATTGCTCTGACGACGAAGTACCTAAGCCAAACTTGGACACGAAGGAGGGCAACGTTATCGCGCCACCTATAAAGCCAGAGTCATAACCGAACATTGCTGACCCCATTGAGGCACATATAGCTAAAGCGTATATCTTCCAGTTGTATACCTCATTCGGGGCCGGGAAGGCCGAGTCATCGTGGATGACTAATCGTAGAGTCATGATTGAAAGTTGGGATGTGGTGAAGCTTCTCTGGTAACCCTTTTTGACCCAAATCAGAGAAGAATAATCGAAGATGAGGTACGCAATCCATTATACTCTCCCAAAAAAAATACCCTACCCAAGAGAAACTTGGCAAAGGGTCGTTAGCCAGGGGCCTAGGTGTATGGTGCACGCAAAATTTTACGCATCTTAACCTCTAACGGAAGAATCTGGGGAAGCGATCCACACACGCTTCGCAACATGCGGAGTATACATGCAACTAGCTGTTACCGTCCCTGAAATGCGACCTACTTAGCTCTATAGTGACATCGCGCGATAATCTTGTAGCCAAACTAGCCTAGTGAAGCGGGAAATTACAGGACGTTTCCCGCGAGATGTAATGACATTACATACTAGTACGGTGTGAATGGTAGAAATCCGATAACTCCAGGTACCGCACTTAGCGCACCGTCTTTTGTGCTATCAAAGTTGCGCTGCAAATAGAATTACGTATAGGTGTGATACCGCCAATTTCATATTAGGTTAGTAAGCCATAGGGGAAACATACGGGGGGTAGGAACTGTTGCGCAACGGTGCCAAGGGCTGCCGTAACGGTTCCAAAAAATGGTATGGTTTTAAAGTTTAGCACATTTATAGATTTTAGCATGTTTAATACGTTTTTAATTTTTAAAATTTTTATATAACGTATTAAAAGTTTTAATAATATTTATAATATTAAAATTAAAAATTTAAAAAATTAAAAAATATAAACGTATTAAATTTAAAAAATATATTAAATTTAAAAAACGTATTAAATTTAAAAAATAAAATTATTATAACGGTTTATATTTTTTTAATATAATTTAATTTATAAATGTAATTTAATTTTTATAAAATTACATTTTTAATAATTAATAAAAATGGTTCGTGCGTTTTATTTAAAGTTATTTTAATTTTTACGATACCACGTATTTTTTTATAAATTTTTTTTTTTTTAAACTTAAATAATTTAATAATTAATTTAAAACGTTTTAAATTAAATTTTATTATATATAATTAATTAAATTATTATAATTATTATAAAATTAAATTTTATTTATAATTTTAATATAAAAATTTATATTATAAATTATATAATATTTAAATAATATAATAATATATTTTTAATTTTATAATAAAATAAAAACTTTATAATAATTTAAATTTAATTAAAATAAATAAATTAATTAATAAATAAATTTAAATAAATAAATAAATATATATAAATAAATAAATTATAAAAATAAAATATTATATTTTATTATAATTATATTAAATTTTAATATTATTCCGGTATAATTTTAATATATAAATAAAAAACTTAATAATTCTTTTATTTAAAATAGTTTTAAAATCTAACACCGTTACGCAATAATTCCTGCCCCACGTATATCTCCCTTATGGAAAACTTCGGATTACTAACAGTAGACCCACTTATATAGATCAACGCTTTCCCATTTAAAGGGTCAGGACATGACAAAGACAAACCAACTCATTGATATTTCCTTCCACCTTAAAAACACTTTCCGTGCTTGAAAAGCTGACTGCTATGTCTCCCACGCGAAGGGCGCTAAGTCCTAAGAGAAATCAGAACCCTTCAAAAGAGTTGAGATTGGATACCTACCTAGTTGAAAGGGTATTCGATAAGATTATTGCTGACAACAATGCATCTTTAACATACATCTTTACGTATGGCAGCTATTTGCAATAATTTGTGATTATTTTAGTCCGAGCACCAAGGCTCGTTCAAATTTTTCTCACAAAGAAACCCGATCTTTGTCTGGTTCTCTTTCAACATACTATTGAGGACATTTAATTAGTCCTCATAGACAATGGTCATATCCAGATAAATAATCTTCAGAACAGACTGTAAGGCATCTACATAGATTAAGGAAATACTACCTATCGAATAAGTTTTATATCATTTTTAAGAACAGTAAAAATATGAGCAACTCGACCGGGAGCGGTCTTGCGTATGAGGCCGATTACCTCAAGAAATATTTTGATACCGACCCGCGATTCGAATTTATCGGTCTCCTCGGCTCAGGACTTACAGGAGCAGCTTTTGGCGTAAAGTATAATGATATTTATAACCAGTCCTACAACGCTTTCATAGTAAAAAGAGCTCTTCAGAATGTGGCCGATCAAGACCTTTTGAGGAGCGAAGAGCAATATCTCAAGGTGAGCAACGTTAAGAAAAGAATCCACGGGGGAATCGAACCGAACTAGTTGCCAACTAACCTCATAAAATCATAGTCTCTACGAGGCGCTATGCATGTAGTGCAGGTTCTCGAGATTGAAAACAACCCTCTAGACAGGCCAGGCACTGCGGCCCTGCCCGCACTGACAGGCGCCTGGGTGATCCTAGAATATTTAGCGAACGGAAGTATTGACAAGTTTATTGAAAACGCATATTCACAAGGAAGAAGGAAGTTGCCGAATCGTTTACTTTGGAGATTTTGTTTATGCAGTAAGTTCCGATAACGATTAATTCCCAGATTTTCAAGGCTACTACTTGAGATAATATCCCGCATATATCCTACAAGGAAAATACTGTCAACTTTGAATATCCATTAAACTAACAAGCATTTAGTGATAAAAGCCTGTATAGCTATCACTGTAAGTAACGGTGTCGACTCACTTCATTTTATTATCATTTTACTGTTCTCAACTTATCCCCCCTTTTCTGGAGAGGGGGATGTTCACTTTCCCCTACCAAGGCACAATTATCCTAGGTCTTTCCGTGACGTCAGACAGATGCCCCGTAGGACAAGGTGTTGATTTTTTCTGGATTTCTCATCTAATTATATATTGAAAATAGTATCCCAGGAACATCAATACGAACACATTGGTCAGCGAGACGGTACCAGCAGGCGGCCGGGCGGAGGATGAAGGGATGACGCACAACGACATACACGTCGCAAATGGTTCGTATACATTCTATATTTGCTGAGAAAACACTGACAAAGACCTAGTCATGCTTGCGGATGTCCTGGAGGATATCGAGCATACGATCACACCTCGACTGAAATTGATTGATTTCGGTAGGGCAGCCGACTTCTCCCAAGCGAGACGTATCCCCTCTCCTAGCGACATATCATCCATAGGGGAGGTAGGTTTCCCGCCCATATACGTACTTATTCGATACCAAGATCAAATGCTAACGAAAATGACAGATAATTTTGTCGTTAATTCTACTCAACCCATTCCCTTTCGGCATGCACGCTTCGCCTTACAGTTTTCAGGCGGACGAAGGCAGCCCTGAAATATATACCCATGCCAGAGAGCTTACTGAGGGATGGGTTGAAGAGGGTCACGAGGACGTGCCGTGGCTCGACCCTGATTTAAGGGCGCTTGTCTGCAATTTAATGCGAGAAGATAGGGACAACATCCCGAGTTTGGCAGACCTAGACCGTATAGCAACAGCTGCGGTACGCGACAGGGACGCAGCATGGTATAATAATGAAGAATTTGAGCAAGATGATACAATTAAGAAGCTTTGGCATGATATCGTTCACTGGGATGGTGGTGACGATGGAGGCGGTGGGGATGATGGTGATCTGGAGGACTTGGACGACGAAGATGACGACGAAGATGACTATGAAGATGACTATGAAGATAGGTACCTTGATGATTTTTTGGGGGGCTTGCCTTAAGACCGTTGGAACTCATGTATTCCGAATGGATTAGACACATGCATCAATCTGGCTTTCGGTAGATATGTAGGTAAGCGAATAGCATCTGGTATGTAATTATCGCAAACCTTGTCGGCGCTTATTATGATTAACTGTAATTCCATTGTTACTTAATTACGTCCTGCTTTTATTGATTGTAAGATGCATGGTGAACGTTAAGTGGGGCAGTGGAAGCATCCATTAACCTAGGTAGATTTATTAATTGGTCCAATACTTTATCCATTTATTTTGTGTGATATGCAGAAGTGGATAAAATCCAATTGAAATCTCATTCCTCTTTCCTTTTTCTCTTTCTCTCAAAGCGCGACGACCAAAGGGCTGAGGAAGTCGGATGATATATCGAAAATGACATCATGTTGGCCTGATATAGCCCATTCTCCGTAGATGACAAAACAGGAGCTCGCGAATGGGCGATTTCCTAAATCTTCAGCCTCTCACCCCTGGCGTCGTCGACATCCCTGACGTCCCCGGTCAGCCCAGAACTGAGAAAGCGCCCGACGGGATGGTTCGATGGTCCCACACGATGTCATGCCATCATCGCTTCATTCCTGTAGCACAACTTGACTCTCTACATCATTGTACATCTATATAAAACTCAATTCTACAGTAGGTAATATTTCTAGTACGTTAGAATGCCAATTAAAAATTATCCATTATTAAATACCATCTCTTCAAGCTCAGCTTCAATACCTGGTAGGAGTTCATTTGGCACGTACAGTTAGACTCACGATGGGACCCTCAGCACGACCTAGACAACATATTGATCGAAAAGATCTATACACGAACCTCGAGGCCCGCATTCAATATCTTCACTCCTTCATCGACTTCAGTTCAAGTATGAAATCTGATTTATCAACCCAACAGGAAACCTTGAAGCTAACGGGATTCAAGATGACATCGAGGCTTTGATAACAGGGTCAAAATACATAAAGCAACTTATCCCTGCCATCGTCAACATTGTCTATCAAAAGTTGTTGCAATATGACATCACAGCACGGGCCCTGGAAACTAGGAGCACGAGCTACGACGGTCCCGTAGACGCGAACCTCAACGAGAATAGTCCCCAGATCCTCCATCGCAAGATGTTCCTACGGGCATACCTAGCCAAGCTGTGCTCCGACCCCAGCACTCTGGAGTTCTGGGAGTATCTAGATAAAGTCGGGTAAGCACCATTTGCATATGCGGACAAATTCTATGGCCTAATAACGAATATCCAGCATGATGCATACCGGACGTGGGCGCGAGCATCCCCTCCACGTGGAGTACGTACACATCGGCGCATGTCTCGCCTTCATCCAGGACACCCTTACAGAAGCACTTCTCTCGCATCCCCGGTTGCGGATGGATAAGAAGATCGCCTTGGTCAAGGCTATCGGCAAGGTCATCTGGGTTCAAAACGACCTATTCGCGAAGTGGTACGTCCGCGATGGCGACGAATATGCCGACGAAATGGAGAGGCAGCAGGTAGAGCCGGAGGGATTCCTGCATGGAAAGAAGATATTGGAAGATATCGAGGAAGGGCTCCCTTCGTCGCCAACGTGCCCCTTCTCGGGACTGTCTGCCGCAGAGAAAGCGGACGCCTGCACCGGATGCGGTGATAAGGAAGAGAAGGAGAACGGCTGCACATCATCGTTGCCCATCCGATCCCATATAGAAACAAGCTAAGGTTAAAACGATTTCGGGCTGAGGGATGTGAGAATCCTTTATACTAAGGACATAGCCCCCTTCGACGGGCCTTAGCGAGGCATAATGACAACCCCACAGTGCTAGGGTTGAAAGAATCTGTATTTACCTTATTCAAATATGTGAACTCTAGGGCATGGTTAGGAGCGGTGTTGGGGTATGATGCATTCAAAGGAGTTACTAGGGCCATGTGGGAGTTACATACAATGTACATTCACATTGGATTAGACACAAAAAAATGATATTAGGTAATCCATGCCTGGCCAAGACACATGCAGGTCATGGCTAGTGGGGTTATACCCTGAGTTTACGAAGGGATATTGTGGATCTAAACTTCTAGGCTCCTAGCAAAATTCCTTATCAAAAATTTCCTATCGCGGTAATCCCTTAAAGTCCGGCCTTAAAGTTGTGTGACACCGATAGCTCCAGGAAAGCGTGGCCGTTGATTGGGTGCAGGGCCAGGAATAATGGGTCGAAAAGGGTGATTAATAAGTCTTCAAACTGATTATTAAGGTGCTCCAACCAATCAGGACTAGGACAACAGGCTCTCAAGGTGGTCCGTTCGCGAGCAGTGGGTTTTGGACAAGATTCGAATTTTCAGAACGACGGTAGAAAACAGGTCTCGCGCACGGGCCACATTTGACAGGATTACCTAAGGTGCTGACTTAATCAATCCCCGGACCTGTTCTTCAATACAGGTCAGGTCAGGTTCAATACAGGTCAGGTTCCAGGGACCTGTTCTTCAATACAGGTCAAGTCAGGGACCTGACCTAGGGCAGGAACGGTTGCTACTTTATATAATCAGTCAACCCCTAAATCAAGGTGATTAAGTCAGGTGTAGGAGACTGGAAAGGCAGGAGGGCCTGGAAGGACTGGAGGGGTAGTCCCACTTATTGATTGGGTGCAGCCAATTAGCTTCAAGAACTTAGCTTTGCAGTGGTCAAAGCTGCAAGGGTGTTGATTCAATTGACAACTTACTTGAAGCTATTTTGGCAGTTGACCTAGTCCAGGGACAATTAGGTAATAGACTGTTTGAAGGGAAACGCCATACGCTTACCGACGATGCGAACTGCGAGGCGCGCGCGAAGCGCGCGGCTCGCAGTTCGCGTTTTGTTGACTTGTTTCAATTGAACGTTGCAAAGTTTAAAATGCGAGATCGAGGAATCGAACTATCGGCCCGGCTCGGCAAAACTCAGGGTTATTGTGCCACCAAGGGTGGCCTCTAGTCATGTGATTCGGCGTTATTCATGGAAGATCCAATTACCCCGGTTAAGAAAACTTTCGGTTAGTTTTTTTCATTTATTTTTTAATCGTTATTTATAATATTATTTTTAATAAATTTAAAAGTTTTTTATTCGGTTAATTAAATTATTTAAATTATTTTTTTAAATATAATTAATTTTTTTATTATATATAATAAATAATAATATATATATATATATAATATTATTTATTAAATTTATATAATATTATAACGTTATATTTATAATAAAAATATTATAATTAATATTATTTACGTAAATAATAATAAATATAAATTTTTAATATTTTTATTATTTTTTAATAAATTAATTACGTTAAATATTTATATTAATTAAAAATAATAAATAAATATTTTTTTATATAAATTATAATATAAAAATATAAAAAATTAATTAAATAATTATTTATTATTATTATTACGATATTTTTTTATTTTATTATATATTAAAAATAATAATAATTTTAAAAAAATTTTAAAAATTATTATTTAAATTATTTAAATAATTATTTTAAATATTAAATTATTTAATAATTTTAAATTATAATTTATATTTAATTAATTTTTA
>NW_025953858.1:0-43885 GCF_022578515.1 Annulohypoxylon truncatum
TTTATTATTTTATATTATAATGTTTATTAATATAATATTAATATAATAAAATAATAAAAATAAAATGTTTATATATATATTATTTATTATTATTTCCCTAAATCGTAATAATAAAATATTAAATAAACTTGTTATTATAAAAACTTTTATTACTTATTAACAAAACTTTTATAATACTTAAACTTAAATAATTTTAATAATTTACGGGTATTATATTTAAGATTTAATAATTTCTTAATAATTTAAGAAATTAAAATATTATAACTTTTATATATTTTATTTTATTGGTTTTTTTTAATTAATATATTTATTAATTAAATACTTTTATTTTTATAATATATTATTAAATTACTTTTATTTTTAAAATTAACACTTTTAATTAAAAGTTAATTAATTTTTTATTTTCTTATATTTGCTTTAATTTTTAATTAATAACTGTTAAAAAAAAGCGTAAAAAACATTTTATTTAACGTGTGGTAGCGATTAAATTTTAAAGTAAAAAATATAATAATACGGCTTATATAAGGGGTTAATTTTTACTTGGTTAAAAAAAATCCGGTTAAGTTTTATTATGTTTTTAATAAATTAATATTTTAAAATAATAATTTATATTACTTAAATTAAATATTAACTATAGGATTAAACGTGTTATATTTTTTATTAAATAATATATAAAACTGTTTTTAATAAATAGCTTAATTAAATATGTTTTAAGATTTATTAAAAATAAGTAATATTCCCGTGTTAACGCTTTACACCGCATTATTAAATGTAAATATATTTCCTTTAATAATTATAATAAACTTTTTTTCTTATATAAATTTTAATGGAAAATTTTCTTTTATTTTATTTATTTTTAGTTTTAAATAAAAGTTAAGCCATTTTTCTTATAAATTAAAAGTGTATAAATTTGGAAATTTATCCTTTATATTAAATAAATTAATAATAATATTAATTTATTATTTTATTAAAAAAGTAATAACGTATATTATTAAGACACGTTTTTTTCTATAAAATATTAATAATTAAATGGATTATAAAAATAACCTTAAGGAATTTATTACTTTATTACATTTTAAAATAAACTTTTTTAAAGTTTTATTTAAATTTAAAAGAACGAGTTATATTATTTTAATAATTAATAATAACGGGCTAGGTTTATTTAAAATTTTCCTTTATAATATTTAGGTTTTTATTAATGATAAAATAGTTTTAAATTTCTTATATAAATATATTAATTAATATTATATATAAAGTTTTTATTTATTTTTATTAAAGAATGGATTTTTTATTTTTCCTTTTTATATTATAAGTAATAATATTATAAGGGTTAAAATATAAAAGTTTATTTAATATTATATATAAAAAAGTAAATTAATTTAATTTTAATATATAATTATATAAGCCTTAAAAATATTATTTTTAATTTAAAGTTTTAATTTTTTCCAAAAGTTTTCCTTTTTATTAAGTAAGTTATTTATTATTATTTATTTATATTTAATAATATTTATTATTAAAATAATCTTTTAATGTTATTTTATTAATATAATTTCTTTAATAAATTTTATAAAATAGTTTTATTTAAAAGTTACTTTTTAATTAAGTTAATATTATTATATAATATTAATAATAAGTTATTTTTATAAAGTAATGTTTTATTTTAAAGTAAAAACCGGAATATTAATTTATTTTATATAACACGTATAAAAATAATTTTTAATTAAGTTTAAATTAAATTTACAATGGTTATTTTATTTAATTATTATAAATGTTATTTCCGTTTTATACTTGTTAATATAATATTTACAAGCATATATATTTAATTATATAATTATTTTATTTTTTTTTAATTATATATTAAGTTATTTATTATAATATCCTTAGTATATTTTTTTTTAATAATATATTATTTATTTATTATTTATATATAAATGTTATTAATAAAAGTTAAAATGTTATTACTTTATTTATTTAAATTAAATTTACTTTATTTATTATTAATAAAAATAAAATAAAATTATATATATTAAAAAATGTTCCTTAACTTTTATTTTATTATAAAAGAAATGTTAAAATTATAATACGTAATAAAAAATATAAAAAACATAATATATAATAAGTTTAAAATAAATTATAAAGTTAATAAATTAATAAGCTTTTTATATTTTTCTTTATTTTTACACTTATTAATAATAAAAGAATAATAAAAATAACGATAAAAAAAATAAATTATACGATTTTATTTTAATAACCATTTATAAATAATGTTATGATTTAAGTTAGGGTTTTTTTTATAAATTTTTAATAATGTAAATTAATAATTTTCTTTATATATATTTAAAAGACCCATTATAAATGAAGTTATTTTTAAAAAAATAAAACTTATTATATAAAAATATTAAATAAAATTAAATTAAATATAAATTTATATATTATAATTATATAAAGGATTTAATTAAAAATAATAAACATTAAAAAACTAATATTTATTTTAACATTATTATTTTAAATTTTATTTAAATTTTATTATAAATATCCGTCCCGTTTTATAATTATAATAATAATATTATGTAATTATTTACCGCGCGTTATTATATAATAAATAAAATTATTTAATATTAATTAAATTTTTTATTTATTAATATTTAATATAAAAATTAATATAATTTTAATTTAAATTAACTTAAATAAGTTAATTAAAATTATAAATATTTAAAATAATAAAAATATATATATAAAAAATGGAAGATTATATTTAGTTTTAATAAAAAAAAAAAGTAAATTTTATTATAAAAATATATTTCCATTAGTTTAATTATTGATAAAATTTTTTCCGCGGTTATAACCATTTTTAAATAAAAATATAAATCTTTTTATTAATATTAAACCGTAATAAGATTAAGTAATATAATATATTTAAACATTTATAAAAAACTTAATTTAAAAAATAATTAATATAAATGGCGTAAAATAAAATATTTTTTTAATTAATATAAAATTAATATAGTTTTTATAAAATTAATAATTATATATTAATAATATTATAATAATTTTTAAAAATGTTTAATTAATTAAAAATAAACTTTTATAAATGTTTAATAAAGTTTAAAAGTTATTAAAAACATATTAAGTTTAATTTTTTAATCCTTAATTATAAATAAAAAAAAAAATTAAAATATTTTAAATTAATTTTTATTATAAGTTTTAAATATTTTATGGAAAATATTTTATATAAATTATTATATTTTAAGTTTAAATTAATATAATGTTATATAAAAATAAAATTATTTATTTATAATTAAAAAAAAATAATTTTTAAAAAGAAATTTGGGATTTACTTTTAAATAAATATAATTTAAACATTAATTTTTAAACTTTTTAATATTAACTTAATAATTAAAACCTCCGCAAAAATAAATTTAATATTAATATCGTTAAAATAAAAATTTATTAGCTTTTTAAAATAAGGTTGTTTTATTTTTATATCATGGATTATTTAAATAAAAAATAATTAAAAATTAATATATTTAAATAATTTTTAAAATGTAAATTAAAAAAATAGGGAATAATTTATTATAAATAAGTTAATTATATTTAAAATCTTTTAAATATTATATAAAATTATTTTTATAAAGAAAATTATTATAACGATTTAATTTTAATTTATTTATAATATCGTTATAAGTTAATAATTAATTATACCCTCTTTGTTTAAATTTGGATAAAAAATGGTATAAAAAAATGAATCGATGACTTGAATTAACGGTTGCGAAACATAATAATAATAAATTAATTCATTAAAAATTACGAATAAATATTAAATGTTTTTAAAAAGTTAAGAAAAAATAATATTTAAAAATATATTTATTAATATATTAATATCCCTATTATAAAAAATAAATTATATAATGTTTATTAATAATAATACTTAAAGGTTATATAATAATATTATAATAATAAGTTAAATTATTAAAAATAAAAATATAAAAAATTTATAATCTTAAGGTTTAATTATATATGGTTTATAAATAATTATATAAAGTTTTATTTTATTAAATTTAAAATTTATATTTATATCGATGTGTATTTTTATAAGATTTTATAATGTAATGTTAATAAATTTAATTCCTTCCTTATAAATATATTAAATTAATATTTATTTATTATTAAAAAGCTAGGATTTTAATTATAACTCACTTAAATAAACCATAAAGTTAAAATATTATTTATAATAATAATGTATTTTTAATTTATTATATATAATAAATTAATTATAATTATAAAAAATATGGACGGTATAAATTATAACTAGGTATAAGGTTATATATTATAAGATTTATATAAATAAAGAATTAATAAGCAAAATAAAAAAATTAAATAATAATGAAAACAATTATTTTAAAAGGTTATATATTATTAAATAATAAGTAATTTAAATTTTAAACATTTTTTAAACTTAAAATTAACATTATTAAACGTATTTTAAGTTTTTTATTAATATAAATAAGTTTAATAAAAACTTGGTATTAAATTAAATTACGTTATATATAATATATAAAAATATTTTATAATATAAAATTATTTAATTTATTAAGGATTAAAATATTTATCGGATTAAATATTATCCAGGTATAAATTATATTATTATTAATTAAATTAATAAAATATAAAATAACTTTAAAAATATTAATATATTAAATTATAATTAAAATATTAAAAATAATTTAAAATTATAATAATTAATAAAGGAGTTAAATGTTTTATTATATAATTATGATTTTAATAGTTTTTTTACGTTAAAAACGTAGTATTTTTATAATAAATAATTAATAAAATATTTATTAAAGTATATTAAGGATTAAAAATATTTATATATAAGAAATTACTTTAATTTAAAAACTTATTTTAAATAATATATAATTAAAAGTAAAAAGTTAAAGTTAATATTTAATAAATTCTTTTATAATAATTTAAGATAATATAAAAATTAATTAAATATTTATAAAAAATAAATGGAAAAAGTTTAAAAAAAGGTGTAATTATAAGGACATAAGGTTAATAAGTTTATTAATTAATTTAAGGGAAATATTTATATTATATAATAAATAAATTTAACTTAAATTTAATTTTATATTTAAATTCACGAAAGATATTATATTATTTAAATTTTTATAAAACTTTAATTTTATCCTTAATTTTTAAAACAAATACGAACTTTTTTAAATATTAATATAATTATAAATGAATAATTATTATATAATACAGGTAAAACAAGGTTTATAATAATTTTTAATAATGTGATTTTTTAATTTTTTATAATATGGCTTTATGCCCCCCCCGTAATTTTATAATCATTTATATTTTTAATATATTTATATTAAACTTTTTATAATTTACTTTTTTTTAATTTATATTTCATATAATTAAATTTATCATATAAAATTTTATTTATATTATTTATATATTAATAATATTAATATTTTTAAAAAAAAATTATTAAATATATAAAGTCCCCGCATTATACGAATATAATACCTTTAAATTTATTTAACCAAGGTTTAATTAAAGCTTAAACTTTAAAGTTTAATTCCTTAACTTTTTAATTCTTTTATTATGTAACTTACGGTTAATCCCGGGTTTTTATACCCCATAATCCCATGTATTATATATGCCGCACCCATATATTTTAATTAATTTTTTATTTATTTATATTAAACCTTTAAAACTTGCTTATTTTTTATTTATATCTTATATAATTAAATTTAATAAATAAAATTTTATATACATTATTTATATATTTAATTTTAATGTTTTTAAAATAATATTTAATATAAAATAATTAATTTAAAAATTTATTATTTTAATAATAAATGATAAAAAATTTTTTTAATATATTTTATATAATTTACAACGCTTAATTATATAAATTAATTATTTATTATTAATAACGTTATTATATATTATTATTTTTCCTTTCTTTAATTATATTTTAAAATTTTTTATTTAACTTATTTTTATTAATATAATAAGTTTTAATTAATATAATTATATAGGAAAAACCCTTTTTAAAAACATTTAAAAGTATTCCTTTTTAATTAAATTATAATTATATAATGAAATTATTAATAATTTCATTTTATATTATAATATATTATAAAAATAAAACATTTATTTTTTTTAATTTAAACTTTTTATAATAATTTTAAAATCCTTAATTATAAATAATATTTTATTATTAAAAAAGCGTTATAATTTTATTAATATAATTAATTTATACCTTATAAAAAAACTTAAACTTAATTATTAACTTTAATATTATTATTTTTAATAATAATTAACCCTTATATTATTTAATATATTATATTTTTTAAAAAATTATTTTTAAAAGGTAGTATTTTTATTTTTTATTATTTTTACATGGTTAAAGTTTTTTAACTTTAATCCTAAAATAAATTATTAATTAATTACTTTAATATTAAAGTTTTTTATATCGCTATTATTTAATAAACCCGAAAACCTTTTTATTAACTTAAAAAACTTTACGTTAAAATTTATATTTTTTTTTATTAAAATATTATATAATAATATATTTAAAATAAATAACGATGTAAAGTTTAATTAATTTAATATTAAAAATTATTATAATTTTATTTATTAATTTTTATTTTAAATTTAAAAATTAAAACAAAACTATATTTATTTATGTAAGATTTTTTATAATCCCTCAAGTGATATTACGGTAATTATTAACAATATAAGGTTTATATATAATTATTTAAAATTTTCCTTTAAAAAGTTAAAATATATAAAATTATTTATTTAAAGTTATAAATAATAAAATAATAAAAATAAGAATAATATTAAATTAAATAATAAATAATATAATAAGTTATATATATTAAATGAAAAAGATAATATAAAAATATAATATAAAATTAATTAAATTTAAAAAAATAAAATTAATGATAATTAAGATAAAATGGAAGTTTTAATTTTAAAAAATAATATTAAAATTACATTTAATAAAACTTTATTAAATATTATCTTTATATAAAATCTTAAATTTAAAACCATTAATAAAATTATTATAAATTATTAAATTATTCCTTCGTTAAAATTTAATAAAAAATTAAAAATTCCTGCCTTAACACTTAATATTATCTTTAAATATCCTTGTATATTTTTATTAAAATACCTTAATAAAAAAATTAAAATAATTTAAGCTAATAATACATTTAATTACCTTTTTTTTACGATAAAATTTAAAGGTTCTAAAATTAATTATTTTAATATTTTATAAGTAAATATAAATTAATGTATAATAAAATTTATTATTTATTTTAATATAATTAAAAGATTTAATAATTTAATGGTAAAATTTAAACAGCCGGTTTTAATTATTATTACCTTTAATATTATTTTTAATAATTTAAAAATATATTTTTTTATATTATAATAAAAAAGGAATAAGGATAATGGTTATTAATTTATTATTTGTTTAT
Source organism: Annulohypoxylon truncatum (assembly GCF_022578515.1). Classification (NCBI taxonomy): domain Eukaryota; kingdom Fungi; phylum Ascomycota; class Sordariomycetes; order Xylariales; family Hypoxylaceae; genus Annulohypoxylon; species Annulohypoxylon truncatum. Next base: position 7,503 of record NW_025953858.1, read on the forward strand.
TTAAAGATTTCTTTTTTTAAAAAAAAAAAATTATTTAAAGTTTTATATATATGTCCTTAATATCTTTAAATAAACCTTATAAAAACGGTTAATATTAATTAATTTTATTAAGTATAAATATTTTAAATAAGTAATAAATGAAACAATAAGTTTAAAATTAATAACGGAACATAAAGTTCTTTTTAATTAATTATTATAAGGCTTAAGACGTGCGAATTAATTATTTCGTTATATTATAAATATATTTATTTCTTACAAGGTTTTAATTATTTCGAGCAACCAAATAATAAAAACGTTTCATTTTAAGGGTTAAAGGAACCAAAAAAATGCTTTAAATAAAACTTAATATAAATTTTACATTTATTATATTTAATTAAAGTTTATTTTTTATTAAAAAAATAATATATAAATTACATTTTAATTTAATAAATATGTTATTATTTAAATATAAAAAATTATTATAATTTATTTTAAGAAAATTTAACTTAAATTTATAAACCTATTTTTAGTTATATTTTTTTAGTTATATTAATTTTTAATTAATTAATATTAAAGGATTTAAAAAAACATTAAAAATATATTAAGGAATATTATATTTGCTTTATAAATATATATGGTTTATTTTTTAAAATCTTAATTTAAGTTTTATTAAAATAAGAAATAATATATATTTAAATTTTAAAAATACCTTCATTTAATGGTGTATATAGTAATATTTTATATCATTTTAAATAAAAAATATTTATTATTATTAACACATTATATATATTTTAAACCTTAATAAAGGGACTTTAAAAATTAAAAGAAATAATTTTTCCTAAATTTATAGCTTAATTTATTTAAATTAAGAATAATTTTTTTGTTATTTTTTTTTAAGCTTTATTATTAACTTTTTTAATTTTAAGGGTGTATAATTTACATAAGTTAATATTATTTATATAAAAGTTAGTTATATAATTTTTAATACTTTAAACATATAATAAATTAATTATAAGATTAAAAGTATAAATTATAATTAATATATTATCGTGTTTTATATTTCCTCGTTTTTTAATATTAATATTAATTTTTAATAAAAAATATAATTATTTTTATAATTAAATTAAAACGTTTTTATAATTATTAATATCATTGCTTTTAAAACCGTTTTAATTATATATATCTTTAAAATAATTATTATAATAAATTAAGTTAAAAATGTTTTAAGAAAAAATATTATTATTATATTCATTTAATAAGTTATTATTATTTTATACTTTTAAATAAATACATTTTTTATTAATTATTTTAATTATGTAAGTTTTATTTTATAATTAAGGGTAGTTATTATTAAATTCTTTAAAAACTTTTTTAATATTATTAGTTTTTTAAATTTTAAATATATTAAAATATATATCCGCATTTAAATTTTTAAAAAGTAATAAAATAAGTTTAATAAATATTATCCACATAAAACAAGTAAAGAAATATTTTTAAAATAATTTTTTAAATAAAAAAAATGGCTTATTATAGTAATAAATAATTATTTTTAAGTTATAATTATTTAACTTGTTTAAAGTTAAAAGTGTATAAGATTAGAAATGAAGTTAATTATTACTTTAAAGAATTAAGTTCTTTCTTAAAAAAAAAATAAAGTTATTATAATTAAAAAACTAATAAATATCCTTATAAAAAAATAAAAAATTATAATAATTATAAAGTAAATCATTGCGTAAATAACTGTTAAACGTTATATAATTATATATATAATTTTTTATAAACCATTTTTTATTATTTTTAAACTTTAAAATAATATAATAAAACTTTAATTTATATAATATCCCGTTAAAGCGATAAAACTTATTATAAACATTAATAATTAAAAAAGGAATAAATAAACTAATAAATTATATTATTTATATAGTTTTAATTTCATTAATTTCATTTAATTTATTAACATTAAAGAAATTAATTATATTTTATATTTTTAAAAAAAAATTAAAAAAAAATTAATGGTTAAAATTTAAAATAATAAAATATTAACTTATTAAATATAAATTAAAATTTATATTAAATAAAATAATATAAAATAAATAATTAATTATTAATTTAACCTAAAATATAAAAATAATATTTATTAACTTTTAATATTTTATTATTAAATATTATAACTATAAGTTTTTTAAGATTTAAATATTTTAATAAAAATAATTTATCCCTTTAATTTTACTTTTTATTTATTATTTATATATTATTAGTTATAATATAACATGCATAATATATAAAAAGATAATAAAGATTTTTATTTAAAGCTTATAGGTTTAATAATAAGTTTAAATTAAAGTAAACGGGATAATAAATATTAATATAACGGAGTAAATTTTTAACTTTTTAATTTATAAAAAAAATTATAAATATAAAAAGTTTATAAATATTTATTATTTTTAAAGTGTAATAAATAAATTATTAATAATTTAATAAATAATTATTTAAAAATAAAGGTAAATAATGGTTAATATAATAATATAATAAAATATCGGAAAAATATAACATTAAACGTTTATATTATTTAATAAACCTTAATTAATTATTTTTTTTTAAATTATTAAGTTTAATATAATTATAATATACTTAATATTACTTTTATTCACGCTTATATTTATATAAGTCGGAATTTTATATTTGAATAACTTTATTAAAAGTAGGATTATTTATTAAATATTAAAACTTTAAATAATTTTTGAAATAAAAAATTAAATAATTTAAAATACATTTAATTTAAATAGTTTTATATGTTATTATATATTTTTAAAGCAATAAATTAAATATTTAATTATATAATGGTGTTTATTATATAATATGTTTTTTTTAAGAAAGCATTTTTAAAGTTTTAAAACTTTAATAATTTTTATTTTAAAGCTTATATTAGTTTAATATTAATATTAATTAAATCGTTTAATTAAAGCTTATAAGAATATTTTTTTAAAAAAGTTTATTATTAATATTTCGAAAGTTATTTAATTTTAAAAAGGGAGATTAAATATAAAAAGTTGATTAATAGTTTTAATAAGGAAAGCTTTATTAATAAAGAATTTAATTAATTAAAGATCGCACATTTAAATTTAAGCCATATTATTAAAATGTAATATTATTGAAATAATAAGATTTAAGGAAAAATTATTTCGGAACATTTATTAAAGTATTAATAACTTTTTTTTATTTATAATATTATAATAAAATTATAACTTACATATAATTTTATTTAATTTTATTATAATAATAATAATTATTTTAAAAAGGTATAATTAATGCTTTTAAAATTAAAATTAATATTTATTACTTTTAAATTATCCTTTATTTAAAAAACGTTATAGTTATATAAAAGAAAAGAATTTATTTATTAAAAAAAAGCGTAAGCTTTCATAATAGTTTTATTAATAATTAACCTTTTTTTTATTTAATAAATTACATTTATTTAAAGATTATATTTAATAAAAAATATTAACATTATTTATTATATTTATATAGTTAAAATTTTTTAAAATAAAAAGTTTATTAATATTTAAAAGTTTTACCTTATTATTTTTTAAAAAACTTTAAAACCTTTTATTTAATTTAAAAGATTTTACGTTAAAATCCATATTAATTATTTTTAATATATTTTATAATAATATGGATAATAATAAATTTTTTTAATTTATTTTTAAAAATTATTATAATGTTATTTATAAACTTATATTTTAAATTAATAAATTGAAATATAATTATATATTTTTTTATAAGGAATTGCGGGGCGTATTAAATGATATAATAAATATGTTTTAAATTGTTAATAAATAATTTTAATTTTTAAAATTATTAAAAGAAAAACTTTAACATATAAAATTAATGTTATAAGGTATTAAATAATTAAATAATAAAGTTAAAATATAAAGCGAATAAAATGTAAAGTTATTAATTTTTTTATAACGTAAATAAATTAACATGGGAAATAATAAGGACTTAAGAATATATAATAATATATATAAATATAAAAGTAAGGATAATAATAATAAGTATAAATATAAGTTTATAAATAAAAAATATAAAAATTTAAATAAAAATAAAGAATAAATGGGAGTTATATTTTTAAAAGATAATATAAAAATTATATTTAATTAAATTTTATTTAATAATAGCTTAATTTAAAATCTTAAATTTAAAATTATAAATAAAACTTTTATTAATCGTTAAGCTATTTTTTTTTTAAATTTTATAAATATGTTAAAACTTTTTACTTTAACGTTAAACATATTTTATAATTATTTATATATATTTTTATTAGGAAATTTAAATAATGAAATATAGGTATTTTAAATGAATAATATTTTTAATTACTTATTTTTTATAATAAAATTTAAAAATATTAATATTAATTATATTAATATTATATGGGTGGTTATAAATTAATGTATTTTAAATTATATTATTAATTTTCATATAATTAATAAACTTAATAATATATTAAAAACTTTAAGTAAATTTTTTTTCATAATTATTATATTTAATATTATAATAAATAAGTCCGAAGTAAGGTTTTTTATATTTTAATAAAAAAAAAATAATAAAAGTTATAAATTTATTATTTGTTTAATTAAGGATTTCCATTTTTAAAGAAAATAAAATTATTTAAAATTTTATATATATATATTAAACATTTTTAAGTGGGTAATAATAAAAGAATTATTATTTATAAAATCTATTATAAAGAAATATTCATAACGTATATTACGTAAATTATTCATTAATAAATTATCGCGTTAAATATAATTTTTATAAGGTTTATTTCGATACATTTTAATTATTTTAAATAATTAAAAATAAAAACCTTATAAATAAAATCGTGGAAAATGTAAAAAAAAAGAAAAAAAGTAATAATATAATTTATAGATAAGTATAATTTTTATAAAAACTTATAAATTATATAATTTAATTATTAAATTTAGTTATATTTTATTTTTAATATTTTAATATATATATTTATTTTTTATTTTAATTTAAGTTAAATATAATTAAATAAATGGATTATTATAATTTAATAATTACTTGTTTAAATATATTATTATATAATAAGATTTAAATTATATGATTTTTTTAAATAAAATATATTATAATTAATATTTAATTTTAATATATAAAATAATATAATTAATATTAAATATATAACTTAATATATATATTAAGAAATATATGTTAAAATTAATTTAACATATATTAAGGTTAATTTAATATTAAGTTTTTTTTAAGGATTAAATGTTAAAAAAGTTTTATATAATTAAAACTTTAATTTAAAAATTTCCTTTAATTTATAAGTTTTTTTAAGTTTAATTATTATTATTTTATAAACTTTTTTTAACATATAGTTATACCGGTTATTATTTTATGTTTTATTTATAAGATTTAATATTATAACTTTTAAAAAAAATATATTAATAACATTTATATATAATTTATTTCATAATTAAACTTTAGGAATAATAATATAAATAAAGTTAAACATTATATTTTTATTATTTTCCTTTTTTTAAGCTTTTTTAAAATTAATAATAATTATTTTTATATAAAAATTAGTCTTAATAATATATAAATTTAAAAGGATAATTATATTTTTTAACATGATATTTCGATATATATAATTTATTTTATATATATAATAAAAAATATATAATATATTACGGTAAAATCTTAAGCGGTATTCCATTATTTTAATAAAAATGTAAGTAACTAGATTTTCTTTTAACTTTTTAAAATATTTACTTAAATTACATTTAATTAGTTTTATAATTATTAAACATTTATTATTAAATTTTTCTTTATAAAAAATATTATTATTATAAGTATATCATTTTTTATAATTAATAATAAAATTTAAATAAAAATGTTTAAAAAAATATTAATTTATTTTAATTTTACGCATTATATTTTATTTATTATGTTAATTTTAAATCTTTATTTATTTTATAATTACAGGCTTTTTAATTTTTATATATATAATTATAATTATATAATTAAAAATGTTATTTTTAAATATATATTTATATAAAATATAATTATTATAATAATAATATATTTTAAAAGGGATAAGATTAAACTTTTTATTAATTTTTAAGGTAATTTTTAATTAAAGGTTTTTTAAAGCGGAAAAAATTTATTAATAAATGTTTTTAAAATAAAGGAAGGCTTTAAATTTTAAAATAAAATGAAGTTGGAAGTTTAATTAATATTTAAATTTTATTTTAAAGTGTATATAAATAATTGGTTGTTAAATTATTATTTTTTAATTTAATTTAATAATAAGGTTTTTATTATTATTTTTATTTAAGTATATAATAGGGTAATTATTATTTTTAAGTTTAAGCATAAGAATGTTTAAATTATAATGTATAAAAAATATGTTATTAACTTTTAAGTTAGGATTTATATTTTTTTTATATTTTAAATATAAAGGAATGTTATAATCGTATAATGTAATAAAGTTATAATTTATTCATTAAAATAAGTTTTTTATTAATTATTTAAAATTAAAAAGTAAAATTAATTTTATTTATTTTATAAAGGTATTAATTTAAGGATATAAAAATTAATATAATTAATATTATTTTATATATATATATAATGTTTTTTATTATTTATTTATTTATTAAAAGTTTTAAATTTTATATAATAATTTATTCCTGGTTTATTTAAATAAGCTTTAACATTTAAATTATTAAGGGAAATTTTTATAAAAATTATTTAAAGATTGGACTTAATTATAAAAGTTTTTAATGTTATATATTATTTTAAATATAATAAGTTTATATTTAATGTAAATATAAAATATTATTATATATATAAAGATTATAATTATTATTATTTATTATATTTTTTTATTTTATATTAAAATGTTATTATTATGTTTTATTATTTAAAAATTTTTTTATTAATAAATTTTTTATAATATTATAGTAAATAAATTAATTATTATTTAATAATTTATTTAATATAACCGTGTTTAATGTTTAATATAATTATAATTATTAAATGTTCCGATATTTTAAGTAATAACGTTATTATTATAATATTAATTATTTTTAATATTTAGTTTTTAATTATATATTTTTATTAGTATTATTTTATATATATTAATATATTTAATAATCATGTTAGTGAAACATTAAATGCTTTTTCTAATATTTTTTAAAGGTTAAAAATGTAAAACTTTCTTATAATGGATTAATATTTATTATTTAAATTATTTTAATTTTAAATTATTACTTAGTTTTCATGCTTTTAATAATAATAGCATTTATTATATAATAATATATTACGTATGTTATATTATTGTTGGAAATTATTGGAAAAATAATAAAAGGTAAATTAAAAATTAAAATAATTTTTTTTTATTTTAATTTCTTAAATTAATTTTAATTAATATATTTAATAACGATATATTACGTGAAAAACATTATTATTTCCACATTCCAAGTAATAATAATAACCCATATTTTATTATACCATTTTTTAAATATTAAATATTTCTTAATAAAATGTTATTACTTTAGTATAAAATAAAGATATATGGACTTAAAAACGATGAAAAAAGTTTTAACTTTAACGATAAACTTTATAATAATGAATTACTTATAAATTTTAAGCCGATAATAATTAATTTTACTTAATCCCCCCTTCCTATTATTTTTTATTATAATAAGTTTTATTATATTTTTAAATTATTAATTAATTTTAAAATAACATATGTTATCCCCGCAAAAAAAAGTTTATAATTTAATTCCAATTATATGTATAAATATTATTTTTTTAATATAACATATAATAATCTTTATAATAATAACTTTAATTTAATATTTTTTTTCATTAATATCCATCGTTTTTTTAATTAAAGTTATTTAATTTAAATTATTAAACCGGATTAAAAATCCTGTCTTTAAGTTATAACATAAATTATTAATTATTAAAATAATTATTAATAAAATTATTATTACTTTATTAAGCTTATAAAATTTAGCCATGTTTAAACTCGTTTTTAATTAACCTTTTATTATAAAATTATTAATTTTTAAAAAACAAGTTATTTTTAAACGGTTAAGTTTTAAATAAATGTTTAAATTTTTAATTTATATTCATTCCTTACATATATAATATAACCGCTAAGAAAGTTAAATAATAATAACCTTAAAATAATCGTTAATTATTAAAATCTTTAAATTTATTTTTTAAAAAACATCCCCTGCGAATATATTTTTATTTATTTTATTTAATTCTTTTTTAATAACATTATTATTTTATTTTTTAATAATAAGAACATTAAAAAAAATCGGCTTTTACTTTTCCTTATTAATAATTTAACTAAAATATTTAAATAAATGTTAATAAAATAAAAAAAAAATTTCCTTAAATTATAAACTAGGATATATAGGAACTAAAAAAGTATAAAATGTTATTATTTTAATAATTTTAATATAATTAAAAAAGTTAAAACTTATTTTTATAACTTTTATAATTTTAAAATTTATAATATAATATTTAATAATATTTATAATTAATATAATTCGGATAATAAATTTAATTTATTATTATATAATAATTATTTAAATAAATAATTTAAATTATTAAATTATAATATAAAAATAAAGAAAAAACATATTAATTATATTAAACTTAAGTAAGTTTAAAAATTATAACTATAATATGTTAAAAAAAATATAAAATTCATGCCGGAGTTAATTTCGTTTTTTAAAAGTTTTAATAGTAATAATTTAATAAATAACTTTAATACTATAAATTATATAACCGGGATAAATGGTGGGATAAATAATAAAATATATTATAATATTAAAAAAAGATTTTTTAATATATGTTAAATAAGGTTAAAATAAATTATAAAATAATTATAATATTATAAGGAAATTTTTTATTATATATAATAATTAATTTTTATTTTCATTTTTAATTATTAAATAATAAATAATAAATAATAAATTATATAATAAATAATAAATTAAATAATAAATAATTTATTAATTATAAATAATAAATTTTATACCAACTTTCGCTATTTTAACAATTAATAAGTTTTATAAAAAAATTTAACTTTTTTTTTATTTTTAAATATAACTTTCCGCAAGTTATAAGATTTTTTGCTTTTTTAAAATTATAAAGATTTTAAAAATAAAATTTTCTTAATGGAATGTTATTTAAATATTTTATAAAGGTAAATATATTTTAATTAATAAACGTATAATAAGAAAAAGAAAAAAAAAAAAAAAGTAATATCCGTCCGAAAGATTTAATATTAAATATTTAAAAAATTTTAATATAAATAATCTTTTATAAGTTTATTAGTTTATATATATTAACTTAATTATTATAATAATTATTTAATTTACTTATTAATAATAAAACCAAGTAATAATATATTTATTAATTAATTTAATAATTTATTAATTTTCTTTAATATTAATATTTATATTTATGTTTTTTTTATTTTAAATAATTATTTAAATTAAAAACTTTATAATTAAACATGTAATTTATATAAATTAAAGTTAATATTAATATTAAACATTTAAGAATTACGGTTTTTTAAAAACGGTATAATAAGTTTTAAAAAGTTTTATTATAAAATTATTATTTAAATATTTATTATTTACATTATTATTATTAAAATTAAAGTTTAAAAAAAATAACGTTAAAAGTATAAACTTATTTAAGTTATATATCCGCGTAAGTTTTTAATAGCGGGAAAATTCTTTATTAATATTATTATTAATATTATTTTTATTATAATATTCATTTAAATTTTTTTTTTATTAATTAAATATACCATTTCCTTTTTTTTAATTAAATAAACTTAATAATAATTTTTATTATAAAGTTTGCCGCAAACATGTTTATTTAAACGTTTAAAAAAAAGTAACATTAATTTATTAATTTTAAATAATAATTAAACAATTTTAAATATAACATTAAAGGAAAATTTAAACGCTATAAACTTTCGCACACGAAGTTAAAAATTATTATATTTATTTAAGAAAAACCGCAAAGTATATTCTTAAAAAATGGACTAAACGAAGCGGGTAAATAAAAACTTTTAAAACACATTATATAAATCTTAGCATTTTCGATTTTAATATAATATATTTTATTTAAAAAAATAACGAATATAAAAGTATAATAAATATAATATTATTTTATATTTTTTATTAATATGTTTTAAAATTATAATTATTTTTATTTTATTTAATATATAATGAATATTTTTATAAATTAAAACATTATTATTTAAATTATTTATTAGTTTTTTAATTTTATTCGTTATATTTAACGAATACCGGAATATTTTATTCGCGGAAAATTATTAATTAATAACAATAAAAATAATATGCGCATGTTTTATTACGGTAAATAATTATATAATTTAATAATATTTATCGTAAAAAATAATAATATTTTAAGGAATTTTCGATATTATTAACGATTTATATAATAAAATGTTGTAAATATTAAACTTACGTTATATTAAAAGTAAATTATTATAAAAAAAAATTTAATAATTAAAATTAAATGTAATAAAATATTCATTTATAATAAATATAATTAATAATAATAATTAATTATTATGATTAAACATAAATAAAATAACATTTATTTTTAAGAAATTTAAGAATAAATAAATAATATTTTTTTTTTCGTAAAATGTTATTAATAAAGTAAGTAATATATACCGCGGTTTTAAAAGTAAACTTAGTTAAATAAAAATATTAAAAATTATCTTATTTATTATAAAGCTAGGAATTATTAATTAAAATATAATAAATAAAATATATTAAATTATATTTAATACCGTTATTATTTATTATTAGAAAAGTTAATAATAAAAAAAAGTTTTTAAAATAAATAAAATAATATATTTAAATTATTAAAATAATAATTTATATCGTGTTATTAATATTTATAATATAAATTAATACCGGAAATAATATAAAAAGGTTTAAAGGATTTTTAAATTATATTATAAAAGAATTTAATGATATTTTTTATATTAATTATTTTAAATTAAAAGAATAATAAAGTTAAATATAATATATTTTTTAATCGGATAAAAAACATTATTATTTAAGTTACACCATATGACTTAAAGTTATCCGGATATTAAAAAAAAGGTTATTATATAAAGTTAAAAAAATATTTATATTTATATATAAGTTTATATGGCAAAATATATATTAATTAAATTTACACGAAAAATGGCGAAAAAATAATATAATATATTATAATAATACTTATATTAATTATATATGGTTTAATAATAATAATTAATTATATAATATATTTATTTAATTTTATAAATTATTAAATTATTTAACTTTTATTATTAATTTTAATATTTATAATTTATTTAATTTATATATTTTCCTTTTTTATATTAATATTTAAATATATTTTTTATATTTTATATTAACTTAAAAAATTTAAACTTATAAGTTTAAAAGCTTTTTTATATTTTAAAAAAAAAATATTATTAATAAAAATAAAATTAAATACCTTTTTATATTTTTAATAAAAATAATAAAAATATACTTTAAATGATAAAAGATTATATTTAAATTATCCACGAAATATTATTTATAAAGTAAGTAATTCCTTAAGATTTAAATTCGGATTTATTCGGCTTTTTTTACGTATAAAAGTATAATAATAAATTATATTATAATTTTTATATATATGTTTATTATAATTTATTATAAGCTATTTTATTTAAATAATAACATTTTATTTTAAATAAAGATTCCTTTAAATAAATATAATTAAGTTCCTTTAATTAACCATTTATTTTTAAATATTCCGAACTTTAATTATATAAAGAAAAAAAAAATATTATATGGTTTTAAATCTTATTATTTTATTATTTTATTATTAATATTATTGCTTAACATAAGATTATTTTTAATAATTAATTTTTTTTTAAAAAATTTGTTTCATGAAATGTTTAATTATAAAATAAAAATGTTAAATAAAGGGATAAAAAAATTAAAAGTTAAATTTTTAAATGTTTAATAAAAATGGTAAGCTTTGTTACGTATAATTAATTCTTAATAATTAATTTATTAATAAGTAATGTTTAAATTATTTTTATTAAATAATAAAGTAAAGGTTAACGCGAAATAATAATAAATTTTAAGTTATGAAAAATATTTTATTAAAGTTAATATAAATAATAAAAATAATAAACTTTATGATTTTTTAATTAAATACTTTTAAGATTAAAGTTATTTAAATAATTTTAATAAAAGTTAAGTTAAAAACAAAGATATAATTTTATAAATTTAAATTTAAACCGGGAATTATTTATATTAAGTTTGTTTTTATTGTTTTTTAATAATTAAAATAAAAATAAATAATGTTTATATTAATATTAAATTTAAATCTAATGATATATTTAAAGTTTCTCGTAATAAATTTAAGCATTTTATTTTTTTAAGTTTATATTATATATTTAAAATAGCTTAAATTTCTTTTATTTAATTATATTTTAAGTAATAAATTTATTTACAAGTGTATTTAATAATTATTCGTTATTTATTTTTTTTTATTTATAATGTTCTTTTTTATTTATTAAAGTTATTAATTTTATTATTATATAATTTAATAATTATAAATAACTTATTTAATTTAAATTTATAATTTATAATTTTTTTTATGTTAATTACGGGTTAACCTTCGTAATTCCGATAATAAGTAATAATGGTTAAGGTTTTTTTAAGTTTATAATTATAAAAAAAATTTACGTATAAGCAGCTTATAAATTTAACTTTAAATATTTATTTCATTATAATATATAAGAAAGCTTTTTAAATATTATAAGAAATATATTAAATCTTTTAATAACATATATACTTAAAGAAGTTTAAATAAGAACTTAAATTTACCGGATTAAGAAGTTTTATTTTTTTTTTTTTTTTTTTTTTTTTTTTAAAGTTTATTACTTATTTTATTAAGTAAAAAATAATAACAATTATCCATTTTTTTATTTAATTATATATTTTAATATTTATAAATGTATTATTAAGTTATAATTTTATTTAATATAACATTAAGTTTAAAAGTATAATTAATTTATTTTTTATTATTTAAAATAATAACTTTTAATTTATAATTATTAAATTAATATTATTATATTATAAACGTTTCGAGTATTATTTTTTATATGTTTAAATATAATAATAAACTTGTATTAAATTTTATCACTTACTTAATTAATATTATTATTATAAATTATTCCTTAATTTAATAACATGGATTTTACTCGTTAATTAACTTATTTTATATGTTTTAATTTATGGCTTTTTTATATTATATTATAATAAGTTAATCCTTAATATAAATTAATAAAAATTATTATAAAAAATTAATATTAACGTACCGTTAAATTCCTTATTAAAAAATTTATTAATGTTAAAATTTTTTTAAGCTTATATATTATATAAGAAAAAAAAGTTAACGGTGTAGATTTAATAATATTTAAAGCTACTTTACTTTTTTAAAGAATATTCCCACCTTTAAAAAATACTTAAATATATTTATAAGTTATTAAAAAAATGGTAATTAATTTTATTTTTAAAATAAACATTAGTTAAATAATTTTTTAATTCTTTAAATACCAGGCTTATTTATTTTTATAATATAAAAATTATAATCGTTAACCACTTTTTTAAGTTTAATTAAATTATAATTACTACTTATATTAATTTATTAATATTACTTTAAATTCCGTTTTTAATATAAAACTTTTTTAATTATTAATCCTAAAATAAAGATTTTTTAATATATCCTTATTAAATATTAATAAATATAAAAATGATTTTTATTTAAAAATATAAAGTTAAATTAATAAGTAAATTTTTATTTTATTTCGAAAATATGGTTTATATTAAATAAAACCTAAAGTAAGAAAATCTTATTTTTATTATTTTAAACTTTTTAAATATTATTGTTTAAAAAAAAATAAATAAATAATAATTAATTTCCTTTTTATAATACTTAAATCGCTTTTATTATATATTTATATTAAATTAAAAATGATAATAATTTTTTATAAAATGGTTTAATAAAATTATATTATAAAGTATATTTTATTAAAAATATTAAGAAAAAACTTAATTATAATATTAAAAACATATTTAAATAATAAAAATATATTTTTAAAAAAACATGGCTTTGTAATAATTAATAAATAAAACAAGAAAATAAAATATAAAACATTTAAAAACATTATTATTAAATAATATATAATAACTTACTTTAATATTAAAGTTTAAAAAAAAGTTAATTATAAATTTAAATATTATTTAATATTATCGAAAAAAGTAAATAAAAAAAGTAATTAAAATGCTACCATTTTTATACCAAATTAAATAAAAAAAATACCACTTTTAATAAATTAAGCAAGCGTTTTAAAAATAAAGTTTATAATATATATTAATATTATTAATAAAAAATCATCGCTTTTTATATTTTTTTTATATTTTATAATATATAAGTTATATATTTAAAATATTATAAATATTTAAGTTATTTAAAATAATAATGGTTTAATATTAAATTATATTAAAGGGATTTATAAATAAGGAATTAAGTTTTATAAAAATAATATGTTATTCCGTTTTAAAAGGTTTAAGTTTTAAAGGGGTTTAATTATAAAAAGGGTATAAAAGTTTATAATAAAAGTTTTAAAAAAATTAAAAAAATTAATATTAATATTACTCAAGTAATAACGGATAGTTATTAAGGGGTTTATTTAATATTAAAATAAAGTATATACTTTATTTTTTTTTATTTTTTTTTTTTAATTAAAGTTATTATTTTTTAATACGGGTTTATATATATATTTAATTCATATATATATATTTTTATTTTTTTTAATAAGCGAATATTATTTTAATTAAATATATAATAAATAATTAAAATTTTAATAAAATTATAATAAAATTATTATATTAAATAATGTTTATAGTTATTTTCGGGTTTTTAATTACTTAACTTATGAAATTAATTTCTTTAATTAAATTTTATATATAATAAGTAAATAACATTTTTATTTTTAACTTTATATTAATATTTAAACTTTAAATATAATTTAATTTAAAAATAATTTATATATAATTAATATTGTTATAAAATATAATATAATTTAAAGATTTTATTAGCTTTATTTTTATATTATGTAAATAAAATTTTTACGTGTTATTAACGGATTTATTATGGGATTTATTATTGCGTTTATTTACTTATATCCGCCTACATTTATTATTAAATTAAATTAATCCTTTTTATAACGTTATTTTTTTTAATAAATCTTTTAAATTATTTTATTTTAAAGTTTAATTAAATTAAAGAAGGATTTTAAAATATATAAATTATATACTTAAATATATTTATAAGTAAATGCTTAAGTAAATATAATTTATTTCTTTTTTTTTTTTATTCGTTTATTAATGTTAAGTGCTTTATTTTTATTATTAGAAATATTTTAAATTTATTATATTGCGTGTATTTTTTATATTTTTCTAATATAAATAATTAATAATATTCGAAATTTTTATTATATTTATTATTAAATTATATTTAAAGATGGTAAATTAAAAAAAAGTTAACTTAATATTAATTATTTGTTTTTAAAAGTGAAAAGTTAATATTATTAAATAAAATAATAAACTTATTAATTTTTTAAAAAAAAAGTTAAGGGTTTTTATTAATAATAAACTAAGTTTTAATTAGTTTTAAATAAAAACCTTTAATTAAAATTTAACGAAATATAAATATTTCCCCGTTTTATTTAAATTACTTGCTTATAATATATTTATTAATAATAATAATAATTAATTAAAAATAATAAATGATATTAATTTAATTAATTATATTACTTAAGTTTTTATAAAAATTAAGAAAATATTTATTAATAAAGTTATTATATTAATGGTTTAAGATTTAAATATATGTATTTATCCCGTTAATTTTCATTAACTTAATAAATTTAATTAATTATAAATATAATTTTAAATTAAATAAATTCTTTTATTTAATAATTAAATTTATAATTAAAAATATTATTATTAAAAATTAAAATTATTATAATATTAATTATTAATTAATAATTATAAAAATAGGTTTAAATTAATAAATATCTTTTAATTATACTTATATTTTTTAATAAACTTAATTATTTATATTATTATAATTAATATTATTTTATTTTTAAATCGCGTTTATATAAGTTGTAAAGTTAATTAAAGCTTTTTTTAACATTATATCGTTTTATTTAATTATTTTAATAATGTTTATATTAAATATTATTATAATAATAATGGAAATAAATATTTATATTAATTTAATATATATTAATTTATTTAATAATAAAATAATTATTTTAATAATAATAAATTTAAATAAATGTATTTAAATAATTAACGTATTTAAAATTATTTTTGTTTTATTTTTATTTTAATTAACATTTAAAAATAATATAAGAAATGTTTAGTAATAATAATATATTTTAAGTGTTATTTTTAAAGCGATTATTAATTTAAAAACTTAATTATTTATTATAATAAATAAGATTAAAGATTTTAAACGTTAAGGGTTAATTATAGTTTTATAAATAATAACGTTTAATATATGTTAATATTTTTCTTATAATTTTAATTCATGGAATATAAATAATTTATTAAATAAATAAAATAATTAATTTTTATATTTAAAACTTTTTATTAAAACATAATCTTATAATAATAATATTAAAATAATTATTAATTAATTTTAAAAGTTATTTTAAAATAATTTAAATGCGAAATGTTTAAGTTTAAATAAAGTAATTTTAAATTTAACGCGTTATAAATAATGTAAATTAAAAAACGTTATAACTTTTTATAATTTATAACGCTTTTTAATGTTATAACTTTTATAAATAATAAAATATAATATTAATAATTAAAGCTTATTATATATTTATATAATATATATCGTAATATATAAAATAAATTAACGGGTTAACGGATTCGGTATTATCGTTTACCGTTAAACGGCGGACGATAATACCGAATCCGTTAATTCGTTAATTTATTTTATATATTACGATATATATTATATAAATATATAATAAGTTTTAATTATTAATATTATATTTTATTATTTATAAAGGTTATAACATTAAAGGGCGTTATAAATTATAAGAAATTATAATATTTTTTAATTTACATTATTTATAACATATTAAATTTAAGTAATAAATAATTTAAATTTAATGTTATATATTAAAAATGGTCCTTTATTTATTTCGTTTAAGAATATATATTTATTTATTTTTAAAATATATTAATTTTATTTAAAAATATACATTCATTTTTTATTAAAATTATAATATATATTAAATAATTAAATAAAAGATTTATTTTAATTTTTTAATTATAAAACTAATTTATTAATTATATTATAAAGTATTTTATTTATTTTATTTTAAATTTATATTTTTTTTTTATTATCGTTATTTTTTATTATATATTTATATATTTTAAATATGGAATAAAAATATTTTATTATAATAATGAAAAGGATTTTTATGTTTATAATTATTAATGTTTATAATAAATGTAAGCGGATGTTTTATTAAGATATATTATTTATTATTACTTATTATATATGTTTTATTATTATTATTAAAACTTGGAATAAATGTAAATAATTTTATTACGAAGTTTTTTTTAATAATAAAAAAAATAATATATTTTAAATTATTACATTATTTTAAATAATTAAATTTAAAAGGATGGTTAATAATTTCTTTATTAATTATAAAATTAAAACGAAGATGTTTTTTAAGAAGATAATTTTTAAAATAATTATTATTATTATTAAAATTTATATAATTAAATATTATATTATTCCAATTAAAATTTAATAAATATAAATCTTTATTTTCCTTAATTAATTAACCTTATTAAATTAAATATTGTTAAAATATTTTAAAAAATGAATTTATTATGGATAAAATTATATTATTATTATTAAAAATAAGTTATTTCTTTCGTATAAAATATTGTTATAATTTAAAATGAATATTATTAGTAATTGGATTTAAATTTATTCGATTATTAAATAATTTAAATTAAGATTTTAATTGTTTAAAATTAAAAGTTACTTCGTTAATAAAAGTTAATTTTAATTTAAGCTTATGAAATTTATTTAATTTTAATTTTTTTAAAACTTATTTAAAATTTTTATTCTTATTTTTTTTTAAAATCTTAATAAAATAAACTTAATTTTTATTATTAAATAATAAAATGGTAACATTAAAAAAAACGGATTATATAAACCGAGTAAAAAAAAATTCGGGAAGCATTGTTTTTAATTATAAGTATTTTTAATTGTAATATTTACGAAGGATAAAAAAATTAATAATAAGTAATTTAATTAAAAAATGAAGTATATACATTATTAATTTATATTCGCTTTATATAAATTTAAGCATTAACATGAAATAATTATAATTAAAAAATTAATAAACATTTATATAAAAACATAACTTATTATTATAATTATTAATTATACGAATGAAAAGAAAAAATGTTAAATATTTTTATATATAATTTAATTTAAATTATTTTTTAATAAATTTTAAAATAATATAAGTTTTTTTTAAATTATATAATTAACTTATAAAACGATAAAATTTATCATAAATAATAAACATAAGAAAATTAATTTCTTAAGAAAAATTTAAAAGCGAAGTGTGTAATAAAAAAGATATGGTTTTATTTAATGGTTAATTTAATTAAGTAAGAAAAATAAGTGTTATATATTTATGTTAAACTAGAAAATTAATTTAAAAGTTAGAAACATTAAAATTAGATTTAATATAAATGACTTGTTAAGTTTTAAAAATTTTCGGGGGAAATAATTAATAATTAAAGTTTAAAATAATAATATAAGGAATTTATAAATTTAAAAATTTATATTAATATATTAATTAATAAATAAAAACATAATTTTATATTATAAATATAAATTTTTTATGTAGGAACTTTTTACATTAAATGTGTTAAATTTTTTTTAAAATAAATTATTTTTTTTATAATTATTTTTATTATAATAATAATTATATGAAATATGAAAATAATATTTAAATATTTATAAAGTGTTATTAAATGGGACTTAAATGTAATTTTTAATTTAATGATTAATAAAAAAAAAAGGATTTTTAATATATATTATAATTTTATTTTTATTAACCTTAATTTTAATATTTTTCCTTTAATTATTTTTTTAAATGTTTCCAACTATAATATAATACATATAATATATAACATTATAATAAATACCTCCATTATTAAAAGTATTTAAATTAATAAAAGGATTAAAATTAAAATAATTAAAATGATATATATTAATTTATTTTAAAAATTTTATTTTATTAAACTTAATTAGAAAAGACGAAGGAATAAAATGTAAACGAATTATTAAAAGATTTAAATTTATAACGGATTTTTAATATTAATAAAATAATAATATTATTATATAAATTAATTTATATATAAGTAATAATCTTTTATTATAAATAAAATAATATAATAAATTTAACGTAAATAAAAAAATTATTTATTTAATTAAATATAAAAGGTTATAAAAAATAACGGAATATATTTACGTTAATATAAGGCTTAAAAAGGCTTGTATTTATTTTAAAGATTAGGGATAAAATAAATCCCCCGTAAGAATTTAAGTAATATAATATCCTTTATAAATTCGGGCATTTTATTAAAAAATAAAAAATTATGTAAATAATAAATAAAAATAAATAATTATTATTAAAAAACGTTATTTTATTTATTATTTATAATTATGGTTATAATTTATAAATGTTAATTAATTAATATAGTTAAGTTATAAGCGGTATAAAATAATAAAACGTTATAAAGCATATTTATTATATAATAATTTTATTAAATAAAAATTTAATTATTGTTTATTTTTTTAATTAAAACGTAATATTAAAAGCACGAAAAAATATTATAAATTAATGTTAATACGTATTAATATTTCCTTTAATATATTATGTAAATTATTTTTAATTAATTTTAATTAATATAAGAAAAAACTTTTTTTAATTATTATAACTTTATTTATATTTAACTTTTATATTATTATTTATTTCTTTTATATTTTCATTTTTTAATATAATTAATATACCTTTTTATAATAAAATTTCAAGAACTTTTATAATTAATAATTTTATTTTTAATGTTAATTTATAGTGTTAATATTAATTTTACGGTTTAAATTATTTTATTAAATATTCGCATTTTCCATTTTAATTATTTACATGATTATAAATTATTATTTTATTTTTTTATTATTAATAATAATAATATTAATTATAATTTTATTTATTTAATTTATTATTTCTTAATTAAAAATACATGGTTTAATAATTTATACTTATATTTAATGGAATCCATTATTATTAATATAATTCTTATTTTTTAATTTAATGATAATGTGTTATATAAAAAAGTATATTTCTTTTTTATTTTAAATAATTCAAACCGTGAAATTTTCTTGTTTATTTATAAACTTATATATTTATTATTAATTTTTTTAAAATAAAATTAATATAATATATAATTACATTAACTTTTAACTATTAATTATTTTTTTATGGAAATTTGTTTTATTTTTAATAATTATTTATTATTTCTTTATTTTTAATTTTTAAAATTTATATAATGTTAAAATTAACTTATAATATTATATATTATTATAATGAATATTATTAAGTGACGCAAATATATTATAACATTTAATAAACTTATATTATTTTTAAAATTTACGCGACTTGGTTTAATATAAATAATATAAATTAATATAATTATAAAGATTTTAATTTCCCATTAATAAATAATTTAATAAATGGTATAACATTTCGTTTTAATATTTATTATATATTTAATTAAAAGGAATTTATTTTATTCCTTAAGTTTATAAGAAATAAATATAAATTAATATTTTATTTATTACATTTTAAATTATTTATTTTTTTTAAGCATAAATATTAATATAATTATAAGTGTCATACATTTTATAATTTTTTTCGTAAATTTTTATTTATTTAATTTATGTGGATTATTTTTAATATGTTAATTTTATAATTTTTTATAACCCGTTATGTAAATTTTAAAATTCATATATATAAGTTAAATATTATTAATAAAAAACTTAAAGTAATATATAAGTTAATTAAATTAAACTTTTAAATTTAATTATTTAAACCGGCCTTTAATAATAGTTTTATACAAGATTTTTAACTTATTAATGATAAATATTATTAAGTTTTTTTTATTAATAAAAAATACATGATATATTTAATTAATAAAGAAAAAAGTTTTAATAATAATAATAATTAATTAAATAATAAAAAACCTCGGGGATAACTTTTAATTTATAACTTAAATGAATATATGTTTTTTTTTTTATTTTCGTTTAATAATAATTTTAATATTAACGTAACTAATGTTATTAATAACGGGTATATTAATAATAATATCTTAATATATATTTTTATTTTTTATTTTAATATATTTAAAAAATAATTTAATTATTTTAAACATTAATATTAATATATGATTTCATATTATAATATATAATATTAAATAAATATAAATATAAAGAAAAGTTTTTAATTAATTAAATATTAAGTTAATTAATATATTAATTTTTAATATAATATAATGGTTTAATAAATTTTTAATTAATTATTTAAGCATTTAATTAATTAATATATATATATATTTATGTAATAAATTTATATATAATAAATGAATGATAATATATTTTTATATTTTTAATATTTAAAATTATATATATTTTATTTATTTATTTATTTATTATTTTATATTATAATGTTTATTAACATAATATTAATATAATAAAATAATAAAAATAAAATGTTTATATATATATTATTTATTGCCATTTTTTTAAATCGTGGTAATAAAATATTAAATAAGTTTATTATTATAAAAGCTTTTATTATTTATTAACAAAACTTTCATAATATTTAAACTTAAATAATTCCGATAATTTATGAATATTATATTTAAAATTTAATAATTTCTTAATAATTTAAAAAATTAAAACATTATAATTTCCATATATTTTATTTTATCGGTCCTTTTTAATTAACATATTTATTAATTAAATATTTTTATTTTTATAATGCGTTATTAAATCGTTTTTATTTTTAAAATTAATATTTTTAATTAAAAATTAATTAACTTTTTATTTTTTTATATTTGCTTTAATTTTTAATTAATAATTATTAAAGAAAAACGTAAAAGGTGTTTTATTTAACATATAATAATAATTAAATTTTAAAACAAAAAATGTAATGATATAACTTATATAAAAAGTTAATTCTTGCCCGGTTAAAGAAAATTTAGTTAAATCTTGTTATATTTTTAATAAATTAATATTTTAAAATAATAATTTACATTGTTTAAATTAAGTATTAATTATAAAATTAAATGTGTTATATTTTTTATTAAATAATATATAAGGCTACCTTTAATAAGTAATTTAATTAAACATGTTTTAAAATTTATTAAAAATGAATAATATTTTTACGTTAATGTTTTACGCTACATTATTAAATATAAATGTATTTCTTTTAATAATTATAATAAGCTTTCCTTCCTATATAAATTCTAATAAAAAATTTTTTTCCATTTTATCCATTCTTAATTTTAAATAAAAGTTAAGTTATCCTTCCCGTAAATTAAAAATATACGGATTTAGAAATTTATTTTTTATATTAAATGAATTAATAATAATATTAATTTATTACTCCATTAAAGGGATAATAATATATATTATTAAAATATGTTTTTTTTTATAAAATATTAATAATTAAGTGAATTATAAAAATAATTTTAAAGAATTTACCACCTTGTTATGTTTTAAAATAAACCCTTTTAAAATTTTATTTAAACTTAAAAAAATAAGTTATATTATCTTAACAATTAATAATAATAAGCTAAGTTTATTTAAAATTTTTTTCTATGATATTTAAGTTTTTATTAATAATAAAGCAATTTTAAATTTTTTATACGAATATATTAATTAATGTTATATATAAAGCTTTTATTTATTTTTATTAAGGAATGGATTTTTTATTTTTTTTTTTTATATTATAAGTAATAATATTATAAAAGTTAAAATATAAGGATTTATTTAATATTATATATGAAAAAGTGGATTAATTTAATTTTAATATATAATTATATAAGCTTTAAAAATATTACTTTTAATTTAAGGTTTTAATTTTTTTTAAGGGTTTTTTTTTTTATTAAATAAATTACTTATTATTATTTATTTATACCTGGTAATATTTACCATTAAAATAATTTTTTAATATTATTTTATTAATATAATTTCCTTAATAAATTTTATAAAATAACTTTATTTAAAAGTTGTTTTTTAATTAAATTAATATTATTATATAACATTAATAATAAGCCATTCCTGTAAAGTAGTGTTTTATTTTAAAGCAGGGATTAAAATATTAATTTACTTTATATAACACATGTAAGGATGGTTTTTAATTAAGTTTAAATTAAACTTATAATGGTTATTTCGTTTAATTATTATAAGTGTTACTTTCGTTTTATATTCGTTAATATAATATTTATAAACGTATATATTTAATTATATAATTATTTTATTTTCCTTTTAATTATATATTAAATTACTTATTATAATATTTTTAATATATTTTTTTTTAATAATATATTATTTATTTATTATTTATATGTAAGTGTTATTAACGAAAGTTAAAACATTATTATTTTATTTATTTAAATTAAGTTTATTTTACTTATTATTAGTAAAAGTAAAATAAAGTTATATATATTAAAAAATGTTCCTTAGCTTTTATTTTATTATAAAAAAAGTGTTAAAACTATGGTATATAATAAAGAGTATAAGGAATATAATATATAATAAGTTTAAAATAAGTTATAAGGTTAATAAGTTAATAAGCTTTTTATATTTTTTTTTGTTTTTATATTTATTAATAATGGAAGAATAATAAGGATAATAATAAAAAAAGTAAATCGTATAATTTTATTTTAATAATTATTTATAAATAATGTTATAATTTAAGTTAAGGTTTTTTTTATAAATCCTTAGTAATATAAATTAATAATTTTTTTTATACACGTTTAAAGGATTTATTATAAATAAAGTTATTTTTAAAAGAATAAAACTTATTATATAAAAATATTAAATAAAATTAAATTAAGTATAAACTTATGTGTTATAATTATATAAAGGATTTAATTAAAAATAATAAGCATCGAAAAATTAATATTCATTTTAATGTTGTTATTTTAAATTTTATTTAAATTTTATTATAAATATCCGTCCCGTTTTATAATTATAATAATAATATTATATAATTATTTGCCGCGCGTTATTATATAACGAATAAAATTATTTAATATTAATTAAACTTTTTATTTATTAATATTTAATATAAAAATTAATGTAATTTTAATTTAAGTTAACTTAAATAAGTTAATTAAAATTATAAATATTTAAAATAATAAAAATATATATATGAAAAATAAAAAATTATATTTAATTTTAATAAGGGAAAAAAATAAATTTTATTATAAAAATATATTTTTATTAATTTAATTATTAATAAAATTTTTTTTACGGTTATAATTATTTTTAAATAAAGGTATAAATTTTTTTATTAATATTAAACCGTAATAAAATTAAGCGGTATAATACATTTAAACATTTATAAAAAACTTAGTTTAAAAAATAATTAATATAAATGGCATAAAATAAAATATTTCTTTAATTAATATAAAATTAATATAATTTTTATAAAATTAATAATTATATATTAATAATATTATAATAATTTTTAAAAACATTTAATTAATTAAGAATAAATTTTTATAAATATTTAATAAAGTTTAAAAATTATTAAAAACATATTAAATTTAGTTTTTTAATTTTTAATTATAAATAAAAAAAAAAATTAAAACATTTTAAGTTAATTTTTATTATAAGTTTTAAATATTTTATGGAAAATATTTTATATAAATTATTATGTTTTAAGTTTAAATTAATATAATGTTATATAAGGATGAGATTATTTATTTATAATTAAAAAAAAATAATTTTTAAAAAAAAAATTAAGATTTATTTTTAGATAAATATAATTTAAATATTAGTTTTTAAACTTTTTAATGTTAATTTAATAATTAGGGCTTCCGTAAAAATAAATTTAATATTAATATTATTAAAGTGGAAATTTATCGGTTTTTTAAAGTAAAGTTATTTTATTTTTATATCGTAAATTATTTAAATAAAAAACGATTAAAAATTAATATATTTAAATAATTTTTAAAATATAAGTTAAAAGAATAAGGAATGGTTTATTACGAATAAATTAATTATATTTAAAATTTTTTAAATATTATATAAGATTATTTTTATAAAGAAAATTATTATAACGATTTAATTTTAATTTATTTATAACATTATTATAAGTTAATAATTAATTATATTTTTTTTATTTAAATTCGGATAAAAAATGATATAAAAAAAATAAATTAATGATTTAAATTAATAATTACGAAATATAATAATAATAAATTAATTCATTAAAAATTATAAATAAATATTAAATGTTTTTAAAGAATTAAGAAAAAATAATATTTAAAAATGTATTTATTAGTATATTAATATTTTTATTATAAGAAATGGATTATATAATGTTTATTAATAATAATACCTAGAAGCCGTATAATAATATTATAATAATAAGTTAGGTTATTAAAAATAAAAATGTAGGAAATTTATAATTTTAAAGTTTAATTATATATAATTTATAAATGGTTATATAAAGTTTTATTTTATTAGATTTAAAATTTATACTTATATTAATATATATTTTTATAAAATTTTATAATATAACGTTAATAAATTTAATTCTTTTTTTATAAATGTATTAAATTAATATTTATTTATTATTAAAAAGCTAGGATTTTAATTATAATTCACTTGGATAAACCACGGGGTTAAAACATTATTTATAATAATAACGTACTTTTAACTTATTATATATAATAAATTAATTATAATTATAAAAAATATAAACGGTATAAATTATAACCGGGTATAAAGTTATATATTATAAGATTTATATAAATAAAGGATTAATAAATAAAATAAAAAGATTAAATAATGGTAGGAATAATTACTTCGAAAAGTTATACATTATTAAATAATAAATAATTTAAATTTTAAATATTTTTTAAACTTAAAATTAACATTATTAAATATATTTTAAGTTTTTTATTAACATAAATAAATTTAATAAAAACTTAATATTAAATTAAATCATATTATATATAATATACGGAAATATTTTATAACATGAAATTATTTAATTTGTTAAAGATTGGAATATTTATTAAATTAAGTATTATTTAAATATAAACCATGTTATTATTAATTAAGTTAATAAAATATAAAATAATTTTAAAAATATTAACATATTAAATTATAATTAAAATATTAAAAATAATCTAAAATTATAATAATTAATAAAGGAATTAAACACCCCATTATATAATTATAATTTTAATAGTTTTTTTATGTTAAAAACGCAGCGCTTTTACGATGAATAGTTAATAAAATATCCGTTAAAACATATTAAAAATTAAAAATATTTATATATAAGAAGTTACTTTAATTTGAAAACTTATTTTAAATAATATATAATTAAAAGTAAAAAGTTAAAGTTAATATTTAATAAGTTTTTTTATAATAATTTAAAATGGTATAAAAATTAATTAAATATTTATAAGAAATAAATGGAAAAAGTTTAAAAAAAGATATAATTATAAAAACATAAAGTTAATAAACTTATTAATTAATTTAAGGAAAATGTTTATATTATATAATAAATAAATTTAATTTAAATTTAATTTTATATTTAAGTTTATAAAAAATATTATATTATTTAAATTTTTATAAAGTTTTAATTTTATCTTTAATTTTTAAAATAAGTACGAACTTTTTTAAATATTAATATAATTATAAATAAATGGTTATTATATAATATAAATAAAATAAGGTTTATAATAATTCTTAATGGTATAATTTTTTAATTTTTTATAATATAACTTTATGCCCTTTTTATAATCCCGTAATCATTTATATTTTTAATATATTTATATTAAACCTTTCATAACTTACTTTTTTTTAACTTATATTTCATGTAATTAAATTTATTATATAAAATTTTATTTACATTATTTATATATTAATAATGTTAATATTTTTAAAAAAAAATTATTAAGTATATAAAGTCCCCGCATTACGTAAATATAATACCCTTAAATTTATTTAACCAAAGTTTAATTAAAGTTTAAACTTTAAGGTTTAATTTTTTAACCTTTTAATTTTTTTATTATATAATTTATAACCGGTCCTAAGTTTTTATGCCTTATAATTTTATACATTATATATACCGTATTTATATATTTTAATTAACTTTTTATTTATTTATATTAAACCTTTAAAACTTATTTATTTTTTATTTATATTTTATATAATTAAATTTAATAAATAAAACTTTATATATGTTATTTATATATTTAATTTTAATGTTTTTAAAATAATATTTAATATAAAATAATTAATTTAAAAATTTACCGTTTTAATAATAAGTAATAAAAAATTCTTTTAATACATTTTATATAACTTGTAATATTTAATTATATAAGTTAATCATTTATTATTAATAACGTTATTATATATTATTATTTTTCTTTTTTTTAATTATATTTTAAAATCCTTTATTTAATTTATTTTTATTAATATAATAAATTTTAATTAATATAATTATATAAAAAAAACCCTTTTTAAAAATATTTAAAAATATTCTTTTTTAGTTAAATTATAATTATATAATGAAATTATTAATAACTTCGTTTTATATTATAATATATTATAAAAATAAAACATTTACTTTTTTTAATTTAAACTTTTTATAATAACTTTAAAATCTTTAATTATAAATAATATTTTATTATTAAAAAAATGTTATAGTTTTATTAATGCGGTTAATTTATACTTTATAAAAAAACTTAAACTTAATTATTAACCTTAATATTATTATCTTTAATAATAATTAACCCTTATACCATTTAATATATTACATTTTTTAAAAAATTATTTTTAAAAAATAATATTTTTATCTTTTATTATTTTTATATAATTAAAATCTTTTAATTTTAATTTTAAAATAAATTATTAATTAATTATTTTAATATTAAAGTTTTTTACACCGCCACCACCCGATAAACTTAAAAACCTTTTTATTAACTTAAAAAACTTTACATTAAAATTTATATCTTCTTTTATTAAAACATTATATAATAATACATTTGAAATAAATAATAATGTAAAGTTTAATTAATTTAATATTAAAAATTATTATAATTTTATTTATTAACTTTTATTTTAAATTTAAAAATTAAAACGGAATTATATTTACTTATACAAGATTTTTTATAATTTTTTAAGTGATATTATAGCAGTCATTAATAATATAAGGTTTATATATAATTATTTAAAACTTTTTTTTAAGGAATTAAAATATATAAAATTACTTACTTAAAGTTATAAATAATAAAATAATAAAAATAAGAATAATATTAAATTAAATAATAAATGGTATAATAAGTTATATATATTAAATAAAGAAGATAATATAAAAATATAATATAAAATTAATTAAACTTAAGAAAATAAAGTTAATAATAATTAAAATAAAATGGAAATTTCGATCTTAAAAAATAATGTTAAAATTACATTTAATAAGATTTTATTAAATATTATTTTTATATAAAATTTTAAATTTAAAATTATTAATAAAGTTATTATAAATTATTAAGTTATTCCTTCGTTAAGATTTAATAAAGAATTAAAAATTCTTGCCTTAATATTTAATATTATCTTTAAATATCCCTGCACATTCTTGCTAAAATACTTTAATAAAGAAATTAAAACAATTTAAATTAATAATACATTTAATTACTTTTTTCTTATAATAGAATTTAAGGGTTTTAAGATTAATTATTTTAATATTTTATAAATAAGTATAAATTAATGTATAATAAAATTTATTACTTATTTTAATATAATTAAGAAGTTTAATAATTTAATAATAAAGTTTAAATAATTGGTCCTAATTATTATTACTTTTGGTATTATTTTTAATAATTTAAAAGTACGTTTTTTTATATTATAGTAAGAAAAAAATAAGGATAATAATTATTAATTTATCGTTTATTTATTTAAAGATTTTTTTTTCCGGAAAAAAAAAAATTATTTAAGGTTTTATATATATGTTTTTAACATTTTTAAATGGGCTTTATAAAAATAATTAATATTAATTAATTTTATTAAATATAAATATTTTAAATAAATAATAAATAAAGTAATAGGTTTAAAACTAATAATAAAACATGAAATTCTTTTTAATTAATTATTATAAAACTTAAAATATGTAAATTAATTATTTCGTTATATCATAAGTACATTTATTTTTTATAAGGTTTTAATTATTTTAAACGGTTAAATAATAAAAACGTTTCATTTTAAGGATTAAAAGAATTAAAAAAATACTTTAAATAAAGCTTAATATAAGTTTTATATTTATTATATTTAATTAAAGTTTATTTTTTATTAAAAAAATAACATATAAGTTATATTTTAATTTAATAAATATATTATTATTTAAA
Source organism: Annulohypoxylon truncatum (assembly GCF_022578515.1). Lineage (NCBI taxonomy): Eukaryota > Fungi > Ascomycota > Sordariomycetes > Xylariales > Hypoxylaceae > Annulohypoxylon > Annulohypoxylon truncatum. The sequence goes on from NW_025953858.1 coordinate 37,406, forward strand.
TATAAGAAATCATTATAATTTATTTTAAAAAAATTTAACTTAGATTTATAAACCCGCTTTTAATTATACCTTTTTAGTTATATTAATTTTTAATTAATTAATATTAAAAGATTTAAAAAAATATTAAAAATATATTAAAAAACGTTATACCCGCTTTATAAATATATATGGCTTGTTTTTTAAAATCCTGGTTTAAACTTTGTTAAAATAAAAAATAATATATATTTAAATTTTAAAAATATTTTTATTTAATGGTACATGTAATAATATTTTATATTATTTTAAATAAAAAATATTTATTATTATTAATATATTATATATATTTTAAACCTTAATAAAGGGATTTTAAAAATTAAAAAGAATAACTTTTCTTAAATTTATAACTTAACTTACTTAAATTAAGAATAATTTTTTTATTGTTTTTTTTTAAGTTTTATTATTAATTTTTTTAATTTTAAGGGTATATAATTTATATAAGTTAATATTATTTATATAAAGGTTAATTATATAATTTTTAATATTTTAAGCGTATAATAAATTAGTTATAAAATTAAAAGTATAAATTATAATTAATGTATTATTATATTCCGTATTTCCCCGTTTTTTAATATTAATATTAATTTTTAATAAAAAATATAATTATTTTTATAGTTAAGTTAAAATACTTTTATAATTATTAATATCATTGCTTTTAAAATTATTTTAATTATATATATTTTCGAAATAATTATCGTAATAAATTAAGTTAAAAATATTTTAAAAAAAGGTATTATTATTATATTTATTTAATAAATTATTATTATTTTATACCTTTAAATAAGTATATTTTTTACTAATTATTTTAATTATGCGAATCTTATTTTATAATTAAGGGTAATCACTATTAAATTCTTTAAGGACTTTTTTAATACTATTAATCTTTTAAGTTTTAAATATATTAAAATATATATTTATATTTAAATTTTTAAAAAATAATAAAATAAGTTTAATAAATATTATTTATATAAAATAAGTAAAAAAGTATTTTTAAAATAACCTTTTAAATAAAAAAAATGACTTGTTATAATAATAAATGATTATTTTTAAATTATAATTATTTAATTTATTTAAAGTTAAAAGTATATAAAACCGGAAACGAAGTTAATTATTATTTTAAAAGGTTAAGTTTTTTCTTAAAAAAAAAATAAAGTTATTATAATTAAAAAACCAGTAAATATCCTTATAAAAAAGTAAAAAATTATAATAATTATAAAATGAATTATTATATAAGTAATTATTAAGCGTTATATAATCGCACATATGGTTTTTTATAAACTATTTTTTATTATTTTTAAATTTTAAAATAATATAATAAAATTCCAATTTATATAATATTTTATTAAAGTAATAAAACTTATTATAAATATTAATAATTAAAAGGGGGATAAGTAAGTTAATAAGTTGTATTATTTATATAACTTTAGTTTTATTAATTTTATTTAACTTATTAATATTAAAAAAATTAATTATATTTTATATTTTTAAAAAAGAATTAAAAAAAGATTAATAATTAAAATTTAAAATAATAAAATATTAATTTATTAAATATAAATTGAAATTCATATTAAATAAAATGATATAAAATAAATAATTAATTATTAATTTAATTTAAAACATAAAAATAATATTTATTAATTTTTAATATTTTATTATTAAATATTATAATTATAAGTTTTCCGGGATTTAAATATTTTAATAAAAATGGTTTATCCTTTTAATTCCGCTTTTTATTTATTATTTATATATTGTTAACTATAATGTAATATATATAATATATAAAAAAATAATAAAAACTTTCGTTTAAAGCTTATAAGTTTAATAATAAGTTTAAGTTAAAATAAGCGGGATAATAAATATTAATATAACGGAATAAACTTTTAACTTTTTAACTTATAAAAAAAGTTGTAAATATAAAAAATCCATGAGTATTTATTATTTTTAAAGCGTAATAAATAAGTTATTAATAATTTAATAAATAATTATTTAAAAGTAAAAGTAAATAATGGTTAATATAATAATATAATAAAATATTAAAAAAATATAACATTAAATATTTATATTATTTAATAAATTTTAATTAATTATTTTTTTTTAAGTTATTAAGTTTAACGTAGCTATAATATATTTAATATTATTTTTATTCATGTTTATATTTATATAAGTTAAAATTTTATATTTGAATAATTTTATTAAAAATAGGATTATTTATTAAATATTAAAGCTTTAAATAATTTTTAAAATAAAAAATTAAATAATTTAAAATGTATTTAATTTAAATAATTTTATATATTGTTATATGTTCTTAAAGTAATAAGTTAAATATTTAATTATATAATAATGTTTATTATATAACACATTTCTTTTAAAAAAATACTTTTAAAGTTTTAAAACTTTAATAATTTTTATTTTAAAGTTTATATTAATTTAATATTAATATTAATTAAATCGTTTAGTTAAAGTTTATAAGAATATTTTTTTAAAAGAATTTATTGCTAATATTTTAAAAGTTATTTAATTTTAAAAAAGGAGATTAAATATAAAAAGTTAATTAATAGTTTTAATAAAAAAAGCCTTATTAATAAGGAATTTAATTAATTAAAGATCGCGCATTTAAATTTAAACCATATTATTAAAATATAATATTATTAAAATAATAAAACTTAAAGAAAAACCATTTTAAAACATTTATTAAAATATTAATAATCTTTTTTTATTTATAATATTATAATAAAATTATAACTTATATATAATTTTATTTAATTTTATTATAATAATAGTAATTATTTTAAAAAAATATAGTTAATACTTTTAAAATTAAGATTAATATTTATCACTTTTAAATTATCCCTTGTTTAAAAAATATTATAATTATATAAAAAAAAAGAATTCATTTATTAAGAAAAAGCGTAAGCTTTTATAATAACTTTATTAATAATTAATCCTTTTTTTATTTAATAAGTTATATTCATTTAAAAATTATATTTAATAAAAAATATTAACATTATTTATTATATTTATATGGTTAAAATCTTTTAAAATAAAAAGTTTATTAATATTTAAAAGCTTTATCCCATTATTTTTTAAAAAATCTTAAAACCTTTTATTTAATTTAAAAAATTTTACATTAAAATTTATATTAATTATTTTTAATATATCTTATAATAATATAAATAATAATAAATCTTTTTAATTTGCTTTTAAAAATTATTATAACATTATTTATAAATTTATATTTTAAGTTAATAAATTAAAACATAATTATATATTTTTTTATAAAAAATTACGGGACGTATTAAATAATGTGATAAATATGCTTTAAATTATTAATAAATAATTCTAGTTTTTAAAATTATTAAAAAAAAAGTTTTAATATATAAAACTAATATTATAAAGTATTAAATAATTAAATAATAAAGTTAAAATATAAGGTAAATAAAATGTGAAGTTATTAATTTTTTTATAGCGTAAATAAATTAATATAAAAGATAATAAAAACCTAGGGATATATAATAATATATATAAATATAAAAGTAAGAATAATAATAATAAGTATAAATATAAATTTATAAATAAGGAATATAAAGATTTAAATAAAAATAAGGAATAAATAAGAATTATATTTTTAAAGGATAATATAAAGATTATATTTAATTAAATTTTATTTAATAACGGTTTAATTTAAAATTTTAAATTTAAAGTTACGAATAAAACCTTTATTAATTATTAAGTTATTCTTTTTTTAAATTTTATGAATATGTTAAAATTTCTTGCCCTAATGCCGGGTATATTTTATAATTATTTATATATATTTTTATTAAGAAATTTAAATAATAAAATATAAACATCCTAAATAAATAATACTTTTAATTATTCATTTTTTATAATGGAATTTAAAAATATTAATATTAGTTATATTAATATTATATAAGTAGTTATAAATTAATGTATTTTAAGTTATATTATTAATTTTTATATAATTAATAAACTTAATAATATATTAAAAACCTTGGATAAATTTTCTTTTATAATTATTACATTTAATATTATAATAAATAAGTTTAAAATAAAACTTTTTATATCTTAATAAAAAAAAAGCGGCAAGGGTTATAAATTTATTATTTATTTAATTAAAGATTTTTATTTCCGAAAAGAATAAAATTATTTAAAATTTTATATATATGTATTAAATATTTTTAAATGGATGATAATAAGAAAATTATTATTTATGAAATCTATTATAAAAAAATATTTATAACATATATTATGTAAATTATTTATTAATAAATTATCGTGTTAAATGTAATTTTTATAAAGTTTATTTTAATATATTTTAATTATTTCAAATAATTAAAGATAAAAACCTTATAAATAAAATTATAAAAAATGTAAAAAAAAGGAAAAAAAGTAATGGTATAATTTATAAATAAATATAATTTTTATAAGAACTCATAAGTTATATAATTTAATTATTAAATTTAATTATATTTCATTTTTAATATTTTAATATATATGTTTATTTTTTATTTTAATTTAAATTAAATATAATTAAATAAATGGATTATTATAATTTAATAATTATTTATTTAAATATATTATTATATAATAAAATTTAAATTATATAATTCTTTTAAATAAAATATATTATAATTAATATTTAATTTTAATATATAAAATAATATAATTAATATTAAATATATAACTTAATATATATACCGAGAAATATATATTAAAATTAATTTAATATATGTTAAAACTAATTTAATATTAAACTTCCTTTAAAAATTAAATATTAAAAAAGTTTCATATAATTAAAATTTTAATTTAAAGATTTCCTTTAATTTATAAACTTTTTCAAGTTTAATTGTTATTACCTTATAAACTTTTTTTAACATATGGCCGTACTAATTATTATCCCATGTTTTATTTATAAAACTTAATATTATAACTTTTAAAAAAAATATATTAATAATATTTATATATAATTCATTTTATAATTAAACTTTAAGAATAATAATATAAATAAAGTTAAGCATTATATTTTTATTATTTTTTCCTTTTTAAGTTTTTCCGAAATTAATAATGGTTATTTTTATATAAAAATTAGTTTTAGCGGTATATAAATTTAAAAAAATAATTATATTTTTTAACATAATATTTTAATATATATAATTTATTTTATATATATAATAAAGGGTATATAATACATTATGGTAAGATTTTAAATAATATTTTATTATTTTAGTAAGGGTGTAAATAATTAAATTTTCTTTTAACCTTTTAAAATATTTGCTTAAGTTATATTTAATTAGTTCCATAATTATTAAACATTCATTATTAAATTTTTTTTTATAAAAAATATTATTATTATAAGTATATTATTTTTTATAATTAATAATAAAGTTTAAATAAAAATATTTAAAAAAGTGTTAATTTATTTTAACTTTACGTATTATGTTTTATTTATTATATTAATTTTAAGTTTTTATTTATTTTATAATTACGGGCTTTTTAGTTTTTACATATATAGTTATAATTACATAATTAAACATATCATTTCCAAATATATATTTATATAAAATATAATTATTATAACAATAATATATTTTAAAAGGGATAGGATTAAATTTTTTATTAATTTTTAAGGTAATTTTTAATTAAAGGTTTTTTGGAACGGAAAAAATTTATTAATAAATGTTTTTAAAATAAAGGAAAGCTTTAAATTTTAAAATAAAATAAAATTAAAAATTTAATTAATATTTAAATTTTATTTTAAAGTATATATAGATAATTAGCTATTAAATTATTATTTTTTAACTTAGTTTAATAATAAAGTTTTTATTATTATCTTTATTTAAGTATATAATAAAGTAATTATTATTTTTAAGTTTAAACATAAAAATGCTTAAATTATAATATATAAAAAATATGCCGTTAATTTTTAAATTAAGATTTATATTTTTTTTATGTTTTAAATATAAAGGAATGTTATAATTATATAATATAATAAAGTTATAACTTATTTATTAAAATAAGTTTTTTATTAATTATTTAAGGTTAAAAAATAAAATTAATTTTATTTACTTTATAAAGATATTAATTTAAGGATATAAAAATTAATATAATTAATGTTATTTTATATATACGTATAATATTCCTTGTTATTTATTTATCCGTTAAAGGTTTTAAATTTTATATAATAATTTATTCTTGGTTTATTTAAATAAGTTTTAATATTTAAATTATTGAGGGAAATTTTTATAAAAATTATTTAAAAATTAAATTTAATTATAAAAGTTTTTAATATTATATATTATTTTAAATATAATAAGTTTATATTTAATACAAGTATAAAATATTATTATATATATAAAGATTATAATTATTATTATTTATTATATTTTTTTATTTTATATTAAAATATTATTATTACGTTTTATTATT